>NT_181978.1:0-6033 GCF_000188095.3 Bombus impatiens | reverse complement strand
GAAGAGAGGAGAGAGAGAGAGAGAGAGAGAGAGAGAGAGAGAGAGAGCGTGGCGCGCGACGTCGATGCGACAGCGACACGGTAAAGAGAACGAGTTCGAAGTGTTGGTGCATTTACGTAAGCCGCGTGTACCACTTCGTCTACGAATAATGCAATTAACTTGTTCTACAGATAGCGTAATTCAATTTCTGGAAAGGCACCCCGCCTCTACAGGTGAAATTAATTGTTCGTGGCGCGAAGGAGAAAGGGCTAAGCCTGCCGCGGTCGGGAGAAGGCGGAATCCGAGCGAGTATTCCGAGCAATAGCGAACCTTCTCCAAGGGGTGGAAGATTCTTACAGAGCTCGATATTCCAGATAACATCGCCGCGGCTAATTGCAAAGTACCGTCGCCAAGATCTCCTAGCAATTAATTATCTCGACAAGTGGCCAATTAAATAGGTAAGACAAATCGTCGACGTTCGATACGACGTAACACATTCTCGCTATCCAACCGACCTAGATCGGTGCTTAAAAAAAAATCATTCGTGAAATCGGGAACCTGGCGAGAGGTTACACAGTTTTGCCGCTATTTCACGAAGCCGCAAATTTTAGAGTAAGTTTAGTTACGGCTAACCTCGTGACTTTATCTCACGGTAACGTTTAGTAGATCCTCCGCGAGAAGAAAGAGAGGGCGCAGCAGAAATTTCCAAGAAAACACGCTTGAAGATGGATTTTCCTATATTGAAAACGAAGGAAATATTGCAACGTAGAACGAGTATCGCGGACCCGACGATGCGCGATACAAAAGCAACGGCGTCAATTAATTCAAAGCTGACCGAGCTCGAAAAGCATCGAATCTTCGAGCAAATTGTATCGTGTGTAAACAGGGATACGGGCTAGCTGTTTTCAACGGTAGGATGGCGTGTTTCTGGCGACATCCGATTAACCAACGCCGAGCCGGAGTAGCTTCCGTTATTGCGGACGAGTTGCCTCGGCCCTCGTGAGTGTACGATCCTACGTGGCTAAACAGGTGACTCGTGTACACAACGCCGCTTTAGGGAAACGTACCCTATGAATCCGATGGTTCTCGAATCAGATTACGACCATCCTGTTAAGTTCTACCCATCACCCAATCGAGCACCAGCCACACAGTGCCCCTTTTTATCTGCAGCTGGCCTCTGCACTCGTTTGCATTTCGACGAAACGCGGCTTCTACTACTTGCGCTTACAAATGTTGCGATTTCCACGAAGCAAACGGTCGAAACAAAGCAAAAGTCGATTATCGATCGAAACGACGCGTGGCGTTCCTAAAGGGATCGACCAACTGTCTTTAAATAGCTTCTCTGTGTCCGTGAAATCAATTTCTTACAACACAAAATAAATCAGGACAATTCGTAAAACGAACGGCGCTAAAATTGTAGAGTTTTCACTTAGAAGGCCGGAAGAAATTAGTCCAACACTGTCGGCGGCGTGTTATAAATTCAGGCGATTCTGCCAGGACGCATCAAGAAGCGCGACATAGTCAACGCCAGGTGAATTCATTTTATAGTTTCTGTTCGAATTTCATCGTTCCGAGAGCTTCTTCCGTTGAAACGACAAAGAACAAACGAGAATCGACGAACTTAGATATTTAAAATGTTTCGCGAAACGCCTAATTTGCTCGGACAATCGAATTAGCATCGACGTTCGTTATAAGTTACAGGCGAGCTGGCTACATTTCCCTGGGAGGCACAGCCCAGGATGAAACAGCGAGTATTATGAAGCAACTGGACGAACACAGTTTTCAGGTTAGCAATGCGCGCACAATATTCCACGTTCGAACTCGTATATCGCTACCGAACGTGAAAGGGGTCAGGCTAATGGTTCGCGGCGAGATGCAATAATCTATGCGATTCCCGTGGCGGGCCGCGTTGCTGCATCTACGTGTACGTTGCGCTCAAACGTGTACACGGTGTCTGGTCGTAACGGTTACCGTGAAATTCAATCCCCTTCCGGGTTGGTTCGACAGGGAAAAACTGTTCACAGTAAAAAATTACAGCGAGATAAAATTGATACCGGGATCGTTCACCGAACGCCCGGTTATCTCCGATGATTAAAGTCCTAAAACCACTCTATCCTCGTCGAATTTATGCTCTCGATGCTAACGTTGCGATCGTTAAACGTGAATAAGGGAATATCGCGTACCAGGAAGTATCAGTGCAAGCGACAACCTTATCTTTCCTAATGAAAGTGTCGCTACCGATGATAAAAGCTCCCTGGGGGATGCTTCCGGCGTTAGCTCGCGTACGCTTCTCCCTGGTAATAATATAAGAAGCTATCTGCTTAGGAGTACGCGCGTGAAATCTCCTGGATACATACGTTCGCTCTCCACTATCTGCAATATGTATAATGCGAGCATTGGATGATTTACAAACTATGTGTACGAACGTGGTTGCAACTGTATACGATCCTCCACTTCGATCTTCCTCGCTACAGTTCCTCATTATCGTCGAACAACGATGCTACAACAACAGCTAGCTACTCGACGTTCTACGAGCCTGGCCATTTCCGCCTAAAAGCGATATCGCTAATAGAATGGACGATCGGGCGTGTTCAAACCTGCTGGAAATTAGACGCACGATCGCGTTTACTCGGTGCCTTCTCGAAAAACGCGGCGATTCCCAGCGTCGAAGAAAGAACGCGCGCACTCGAGTCTAGAGTGCCTTTCATTTTACCTCTTTCTACGATTTCGAAGTAGGAACAATTTTCTTTCTTTTTGTAATTCGGCGATAAATATTTCGCGGCTCGAAGGAATTCTTCGTGCGATGAATGGCTCTCGAACGCAGCCTCGAGAGCTCGGCTTTCTCCGAAATTAGCACGATCAATTCCGCTCTTGAAAATTAATTGCCTCGCATGTCAAGAGGCTTGGTTGATTTAATCTCTCGGCTACGAACCCCGTGATCGACCGAGGACTCCACACTCGCTCGTTTTGTTCGCGATTTTCCTTTATCCTCCGCCGATCGTACGTGAATTTCCATCGATCTCGCCTCTGTCTTCTAGTCAGAAGACAGCGCGCGTATAGGATACACGAGGAGTCAGTGGATCGCAAACTCCACGAAGAAGGCCATATTCTTTCTCTAGTCTTCGAGAAAATAAAGGAAACGACGAAACGAGCGAGAATACGGTAGGCGAGTAGACGGTCGGCGTATAAAAGTTTTATAAGATTGTCACCGAGTTGGCGAAATGATTTGGGAGTTCACGAGCTTGCCTCTCCTCCAAGGAAGACGAGCAGTGTGTATTACGAGGTGGCGCATACACAAGGACCGAGCTCGTAACCTTCTTCGTCGAGAGTTTAACAGGCCCTGGCTACGAGCTGAAATGCGGCCTTTCCACTTTACCGAACGGCAATAAAGCATCAGATACAACCGGCCGCAAGAGGAGAAACTCCCTTTCGCGTTCCTTACTTCCTCCACCTCGAACCTAGACTCTCGTCCCGGCGTACGAACGGACAGAGTTAAAACGTTTGTTGCTCGTGATTAATGGTAGCACGCGCTACGGTCGTTAGAACTTCTTTTCAACGTTTCCCTCTGCCTCTTTTCCTTTTTTTGTTAACGCTTCTGCGATCGGGTATATACGCGGGCAATTTCGCCGAGTTTCACGCTCCTTTTACCGTTACAAGGTAACGCGGGTTCCATCCGCTCCTGACCGGATGACACAACTTCGATTTTACGCGTTTAAATAATGCAGCTCGGCGCGTTACTCTGCGCGCTGTACAGTGATACTTATTGGGAACGTTCCCTCGGCTCCCTAACGTCGAGTCATTATTGCACGCGATAAAATATCGGATGCGGCAGGAAGCTGGTCGTTCCCTTCTTCGTTCTAGATAATCGTAGTTCACGGACGAGGAAAACGAACGACCGTTTTATGTCGCTGCCTAGCTAGCTGCACGCGTTCCAAAATATATGGCGACTAGCAACTTCTAACACGTTTTCGCCTGAGAATACGCGATTTACGCGTACAATTTGTCTCTTGTCGCGAAATATTCCTCTCGTTCTTCAAGTGTTAGGACGCGTGTCAGCGTTAGCTCGTACAATTTTTCACGGAAAATCAAATAGTGTCGGCCTCTTGACGACTGAATTCGAAATCACGAATCTCTATCTTTCCATAGCCGAAACGTTTTCATAGCGTTTCAATCTTGTTGCGGTGTCTGCCAATTATGCCGTAACTGAGAGCACCGGCGCGAGTTTTGTAGCCACAAATTAATATCGAGATTCCGGTGGCTGACTGATAACCGGCTGGTTCGGGATATGTTATCGTTACCGGATATCATAATGCACGCGTTACATACAGGCACCGACGACATTTCGTAATAGTCGTAACAAGATATCAGAACGGTCTATTTGCTTGGTCGTTGGCTGCGAAGCTCACAGGGGACACAACGTATCGAGCCAGCGGAATGTTTTCCGCCGCAGTTTCCGCGATAAGACGAAGGCCACACATTAGTTCGCGGATCGTTCGTAGCGATCGATCGAACGGTATCGACGGGCAAGACAGGCTGAGCGAAATCCATTCAATTTTTCACGAGGTTTCTCGATGACGTTTGATGCGTCTAATTTATTCAGAAGGCGTCGCGTGCTGCGCGCGGAGCGGAAACGTCGTGCCGAGAGAAGAAACGCGGGAAGAGAAAAGGAGAGGAAAGAGAGAATAGAATAGAATAGAATAGAATAGAAGGCGTGAGTTGACGAAACGAGACGCCGTTAACGCTCAACAGTGTGCTAAGACTGATTTAATGGCGGCACGTAAAAACAAAGAGCACTATTAAAAATGAGTTCTGAATGCGAGCCAACGAGAAGCGCGGAAACCGCTGGTATTTTCAACTCGCGAAGAAAACGTACGGGAAGAGAAAAAGAAATTAGTCGTTTCGCTGGACAAAACAAATTGTAAATATATAAATATACGCGTGCGTGTACAGGTATAGATGTATAGAGAACACGTAGGCGTTGCCAGGTTACTCCTACTGGCATCGGTGTTAATAACGAAGCAATTCATTAGAGTTTACCTCTGGCCGTTCCATGAATTTACCAATAAATTCTCATTACTACTCCGCGAGCTGCGAGCCAGCTCTGTAAGTACGTCACTGAGCGCGAAACGAGCAAACATAAAACTCACGAGGAAACCGTTTGGCCGATCTCGTAACACGGGATGCAAAAATAAAACAAGGATTGCGGGTGGGGGAGGGGAAAGTTGTACGTTGCATTGTCGATATCCATTCCTTACGTAAGCCTTGAGAAGAAGGACGAGTACGGAAGTAACGAGAAAAGAACGCAGCCTCGAGGTCTTCCCGGAACATTTTTACGAGACTAACTACGTATTTTCGTTTCGCCTTCGCCGACTCTTTGACCATTTGACTCTCGATTCGCGACGTCTCGCGAACGCTGAGAATGATTTTCGTAGATTTTGACACAGAGACAGACGAGATGACGGATGAGAGACCGCAGGATGTTTCTAAGCGCAAAGTCAGACGCTAAACGATTCGCGGGATGAAAGGAAAAGTTGTCCAGAGGAAACTGCAGGGAAGTCGGGCGAGATAATTTTCTAAAAGAATTCCTTTGTGCTACTGGTGAAACACGGGTGAAACGACGTTTTCCGAGAGAGAAGACGAACCGTAAAAAACGCGGCCCGTAAACTCCATAATTATTCACGAAAATGGGAAAAAACAGCCACGGCGAAATTGCCTGAAATTCCGAGTGTCGGGGAAAGGTTTCTCCCCGAGGAAAATTTTGCATAAGATTAGCTCGAACGACGCGAATATAGGATAGAAAAGCAAAGGCGAAGGGTTCAGCCGGTTCTCACGCGGGTCACGAGGTCCACGGTGTGAAAGCATATTTATTCGATCCATTAGCATCGATTCGCAGGCCAAACTGCAAATTGAATAACTTCAAAGTCACACAAGCCACGTTGTATTAAACGCTGGCGTGTATCGAAAGTACCTCTATATCGATCGACCCTGTTTTTCCGTGACAGGGAAAATTAAACGTCAATGCACGTCGACGGACATTTTTTTTGAGGTGAGGGG
>NT_181976.1:0-18609 GCF_000188095.3 Bombus impatiens | reverse complement strand
AAAAAAATAACATATATAACCGCTCGAAAAACGGCACGAACTTATGGCATGACCTAATATTTCCATTCGTTTACCGAGTCATATAGGTGCCATTTTATTGCACAAGATTTCCCCATCTTTCGCGCAACTTGAATATTCCATGCTTGCAAAACCTCTCAGGTTTTTCGGTGAGAAACTTTTCAACCTGATCTCTCACGTCGACCAAATTCCTTAAAAATCGAAACGAACTTTCCGAGCAACCCGATATTTTGGTACCTCGAACGGTTTCAAATATCAAACTACGACTTCTATTAATATTCCGCCAGATATTTCATATTAGTAATATTATTGATTCTCCTGAGGATTACAAGTTACTGGCTGAGATTCCCAAAGCCGGAGATTTTCCCAAATTTCTGTCCATCTGCTTATCCAGGCACTCGCAGCGTGGAAACTTCGACCGATTTTGTTATACACAACCTCGTTGTATCTTACGTACGTAGAAGCTGGCCTATCTGGCAAACTGAGAAGCTTGTTTATAGCCTGGCTATTGAAATTCGACGATTGTTTGCCTTTTCAATCGAAGCGCAACGAGATCGTTGTATGAAAAAGTGAAACACGCGATACCTAACTAGGATACGATACGTGAATAAAAAAAAAAAAGTATTCCTTCAAATCACGTAACGAGATGGAATTATAGTAAAAACGATTATGCGATTCACTGATCATTCTTTGAAACAGAATCTTCATTGAGTGGATGTAATTACATCTAAAATGTAGTAGGCGAGGAAGGATTAGCTGTGGGCATTGGTTGGTCGAGCTGCAGATGCTTGCGGGAAGCAACATTAATCAAATCAGTGGATGTCGTGCCGCGCTACTATTAAATCGACGTTTTACAGGCTGATCAATCGGATCAGACTCTTTAAAGATGGCCAGCCAGCCGGAACGATCGGTTCCACGATTTCCAAGGATCGAACTGGCAATCATTTCCGGCACGATATGCTCCTGTAAAAATGACGACGATTCTGGATTGGAAGGCAGGGCTCGTTGTAAAGAACTTACGATCTAACCAGCCGCGATTCTGTCGTAATTTCGAGCGACTATTATGTGAATCATCGATTTCCTATGGCTCGGTATAGATAGGAGCGATCGAAGCCTTTGATGCTTTTTGTCAAAGCTACTATGCATTGGCCAATCTGTCGATTATTATTTGCGACGATAAAATCTAGATGCCTGGCATTTTTTATAATATTTTTCAATAGCTTCTTTCCTTTGTCATCTTCCAGCTTTGTTCCAGCTTTACGTTGAACGTATCGATTCAATTTTTCCACTGCTATCGGTTGACTGCCTTAGAGGCCATCTCTTGAAAGAATTCATTAATACATAAGTACGCGAATAATTTTGGATTGTCAAAAGAAGAAAATAAAAGAACGAATTATTTAGTCGCGTGACTTTGCCCGCTAGATAATTCTAAATTGCCAGGTGAATTTAAAAAACAGTGTTTGCGATATCACCCTGTTTCCCGCTTCTCGTTTATGCAGTCGATCGATGCGCCTTCCGAATGGCTCAACCAGTCCTCAAAAGCCACGCATTCGAAAGAACAAATATGAAGAGTAGCAGCAAAATGGATAAAATATTATCTAACAGAATCGCTTTCGTTGTGGCATTAATGGATCGATTGCGAAAATGACTGGATCTCGCCGTGTATAAAGGAGAGAGAAAACGCAAGCGTAAGAAAAGGCAATTGACGATTCAATATCGAAGCTTTCATCGCATCGTTCACGCGATAATTACCTTCCAATAAAAGAAGATATCGAAGAGTTGCTTCCTATTTGCTCTGCGAGTTATCTATCTGACAAATCAATTAGCGTGAAAATCAACAGAAGAAGAAAGTGTTTCTACCTTGATACGTTTGATCGGCACCTTTCACAACGGCACTTCGAACAGCACACTATCGATCACACGCGAAATAGAGGAGTATCACGATCGCAAGACGGCACACAGGTAGCCGGTTTCAAGCTTACGGGTTATCTATGCAAATGCGATGCATCCTGAGCGCGGTGCTCGTGATCACGGCAAGTCGCACGATATAGACATAATCCTCCCACTCATTCACCAGACCGCCAACAGGTATTTCCGATGGCTCCTTGGTCGAATAACAGAGTAGCTTGCAAACCGGGAACCGTGTAAACGGCCTTTGCCAGCCGGCTCCTTACTGTTTCGGCCATCGACTGGTCCGGAAGTAACCAACGGTACCCCCTTGTTTCGTTGCATCATCGATCCGGGGACATCGTGAAACTATGCTTTTCACGCTGGACAATTAACTGTACACCCTGTACCGTTCCTCTCTATATGGATTTTGCTAAAGCAATGGAAAAGCTGTAAATCGCTAGCGGTACAAGACTACTGCTATTTATTATACTTTATAAATCATCGCGTTCTGACTTGAGCGTTATAGCAACTTAGGTGTACCTTTTCGAGTCACGAAGACACATCGTGACAGAGGACAAAGTTACATATGAATTAATTAAGGATCGAAGTTTCCGATAGACGATAGGACGACGCCTCTAGAAATCGCTATCTTCCTTTCATCTTCGAATTTTAATTTACACTGATTTTTAGCTCGTCAGTCGAGGAGAAGCAGTTATTCGAAAGTGTCCTTGTAACGTGATTATCCTCCATCAACCGTGTGCTTTAGGCAGGCGAAGAGGAACGTAGGTGTCACCGACCCATAAACAATAGAAAAACCAAGGGGCTCTAACGAACATCCTGCAGGCCATCGAAACAACAATAAAGAGAGTATTTCAGTGTCAGAAAACAATAACAGCATGACCATCTCTGACCTGGGCCCCGGCGACGTCCCTATCATAGAACCCAAACCCATAGTGTATATAAACCTTGCTAAAACTAGCTGCCGACATTCTCTGTTATAACACTATGAACCGTCACTTTATTGCATTCGTACAATAAATTTTACTACTATGTCTAAAGTTCAATTCTTTATTTTATTTACGAAACGTTGCAACTATCACCGGTGAATTGTCAATTTCGTGATTTCTTGTGTCTCTTACGTGACACAGGGATTGAAATTTGATCGATTTGGAAAGCTTTCTCTCGTTATAGGTAAACAGAGGATTAACTTATCAGTCGGCGAAAAGCTTCTATAAATAGAAGGAGAAGGCAGTTCTTCGAATAAAAACGTCATTTTGCCAACAGCTTTGTTCACCTTGCGTAGCTATTGAAACGATGTTTAGAACTCGCAGAGTCGTAGTTGGAACGTGTTTGTACGAGCGTATTTGAATTGGAAGAGAATGTTGTCCTTTTTTCCCCTTGCAGACCGAGTGTTTTCTGCTTTTTATGCCAACGCGTGATACCTGATATTTTTAAGTCTAACGACCTACGAAGTTCTTCTGTGTAGTAACGTATGTTACCAAGGTACGTACCGTCGTTTTTCGTGATTAACCGACCGAATTTCTGACACTGTCTCGCCATGCGTATCCGTCACACGATCATGACTTATTCCTCTACGGATACCTCGAATCACAAAGACGATCGTATCGATCGTTTGATAAAAATTATTTCGCAGACATATCGCTCGAACATACACAGACGTAGAAAGAAACGGACCAAGGTCCATATCGGAATTGATCGTGTCGGTGTGCCATGTCAGATATATCTACACGATTAAATAACAGAAATCGAAATAGCCATCGGAATAATTCCATACTTTGCAAAGTATGGAAGCAAAATCGTTGTTTTCGATATACCAGAGATTACCGCGCTAATCAACTTGTTCTGCGGATAAATTTATGCAGACAAATCGTGTACTTTTTGCGACACCGAACGCTAGTTACGTATTTAGACGACGAATCTACGAAATTGATAAAGAGCGGAACTAAATCAGCCTCGCGTCTTCCGAGACAATATCCGTGGATGATATACACGAATTAAATTAGCAAAATTAGCACGAACAGAAAACGACTACATATATCTGCATGTTCGTGCGATAACCATCTCGGAAGTAACTTTCTTCTCATTATCCTCGCTGGATCATATCTAATTGCAAGTGTGGAACGGGTTTCGCGTGGAAATGGAAGAAAAAGTAAATCAACTTATCGCGACGAAAGGAAAAATAAAAGTGAACCCTCTTTCTCTCTCGTTCGCTCGTCTTTCGCATCAGAGAATCAGTGCCAAAAAGAAATCTTTAATCGTTCCAAACTGCTCGTTATGCCTTCTGTTTCTATGCTAGCTACGTTTATTGAAATTCAGTTTACATCAACTAGGTGGAACGCGTTACGCCACTTGTACGTTCTCGCAAGCCATGATTAAGAGAAATCATGCTCCCTATTACCCTATAGAATAGCAGCTCTCTATATAAACGAAAAACTCTGCGTGCTATCGGCCTACTCGTTAAAATGCGCTTAAAACGGCATCGTGTTGGCCCAATGAGCGACAACAAATCGTTTTCCAGAAAACTATATACCATCCGTACGTCA
Organism: Bombus impatiens; assembly: GCF_000188095.3. Classification (NCBI taxonomy): domain Eukaryota; kingdom Metazoa; phylum Arthropoda; class Insecta; order Hymenoptera; family Apidae; genus Bombus; species Bombus impatiens. Next base: position 14,137 of record NT_181976.1, on the reverse strand, counting down.
GCATCGTTAAACCTTATATACATAAAATATATGCATAGAATACAGGTATATCTTGAATTCTATGAAGAATTCTTGATGTACGCTTTGGAGATTTACAGGGATATGAAAGAAACGACATACTTAAAGGTGTTTAACTGAGGGAAAAAAGGCACGGTACATCGGGTTCCCTTAAGTATTTAAGGTAAAGGTAAACGAGGTGCCGTGCTGCTTCAGGCCAATTTACCTTTGTCGTTGCGAAATTTTGGCAGGACAACTACCTGCAGTGGTATACGTCAAAGTAACGGAAATTTTCCATCGTCTTCCGTCTACGAGTAAATCGTTTAAAAGCTTTCCTTTCGATTTGTTATAGAAATGCAAACGGTTTCGGCATTCAACGTTTTGCGCAATAAAAATCTTTGTAGGACAATCGACTGGCAGTTGTAATACGATTTCGTAATGCAATGAAACTTTTTAAAACTCTCGCCCTCTGCCTCTCTCTCTCTCTCCCTAAGAATTTCGTTCCCTTCCCTTTTCCATCCTTTAGCGATGAAATCAACGCGAAAGAATAATTGTCACGTTATCGATATCGTCGTCGACTTCCGTATTTTTTGGGACATTTTCAATTATCTCTTTCTATCGCTGTCGAATTTCTTAAGTTCAAGATACGAAAGAATTAAAGGATTTACAGCAACAAAGAAGGAAGCTGTAATATCTAGATTTTATTTATTGGAATAGAAAGAAAGGTAAAGTATACAAAACATTTTGCATCCGGAAGTGTAGAAATTTATTACCATGAATTACGTAGCGCGTTTAAAAAAGCGATTTGATTTTTATTGATTTCAAGTTGGTTTTATTGGTTTAGTGAAATTACTGGAGAATGAAGCTGCCTTCTGTAATTGCAACGATCCCTTCAATTGTTATCGATATGCGACAGAACGGATCTCTCTCATGCAACATGATTTCCATCAATTCGCAGTTACACAAATAACAAGCGAAATAAAACCTTGTTGCGCGCAAACGATCGTTTCGCGACGTTTCGCTTCAATTAGAATCGCTTAACTGCACGAACAGAGATTAGCCTATCCTCTAACGGCGAATATTCGTCAAGATTCGCTAACAATCGTCAGACGCCTAACTCGACACGCGTTTGTCGTTTCAATCGGTTGCAAACGTAACTGACGGCGGTTTCGCGAAGGGTTTCCTCGCGGCGAACCTTCACGGATACACTCAATTGTGTCAGTCGTTTTCTGACAACCAAAAAGAGGGAAAAGAACGTGATGGGATATTAGTAACGTTGCCTCGGTAATACGGAGTTTCACCATTCCGAATTATGTTCTTTCTGTTCTGGTTACGACGCCGACACGATTTTCTCTTTTAACTATTGCACACTAGCGATTCAAGATAGGACTGTTGCCAGTGTGTACATCTCATCTTAATCATATTTCTTACGCTATTAATGCAACACGATAGAAACGGCACGCGCACTACAGATTTAAAAGCACGTCAGACAAAGTACGGGTATAAAGACTCGATGCGTCACTGTCTTGGGAAAAGATTTTTCTTCGAATCGAGATTTTAGTTTATATTTATTTGATGTATGATAGTTTAGAGATATTCTCATGTATACTTCCTTCTTTTATACAAAACCCTCGAATTTGATAAATGCGTTTGATTTATTTCCACCATTTAATAATTCAACGTTATTGCTATGTTTCCAAAATCTAGTTATTTGTTTCAGAAGTAAATAGACTATAATTTATCTACCGTATGATCGTTAGTAACTTCAAAGTTCCAGGTAGAAATGTATCGCCTTATTTCGACAAAATTTACGAAAATTATTAAAAGAAAGCCATGTGATAGGACGAAAATAGATCGGCGTAAAAATAAACGATACTTTCGAACAGGAAAAAGGAAAGAAACGAGTATCGTTGTTTGAAATTTAAACATTACATATCGTAATGTTTAATGTCGGCATTGCATATAGTAAGGTGGAGAATTATTCTGCAGCTCCAAAAATCCCCAAGATGGCCAAAAACCAAAAATTCATTGAAAATTAAGAACGCTCGTTATCCTATTTGCGATTTGTTCGATTTAATATCGTAGGTCGACTTAACAATATGTAACGATACGAAACGAAGAAAGACTTATGTCAAAATAAACAGGATCGGACGAAAACAAAAAATATAAAACCGACCAATGGTCCATAAACTCAGCTGAGAGGAAAAAGGATGCTTGTCACCCTGGCAGACGACGTGCTGTCCGCGTGCTCGACAAACACTATAAGATACGTGTATTTCAAAATATTGTATGACAGTACTCACTAGCATTCGTAAGGACGGCTACTTTTCGATGAACTTCTGTATGAATAACACATTACTATCAACGATTCACTTCAAATTATATCGGGATAAAGAGAAAACTTCGACAAACCGCAGCCATACCGTATGGCAGCACGACGAAGACTGCCTCTATCAACCGAAACACGAACTAATGTAAGTACATGCTCGAACAGAAGTTTCCACCTGATCGAAAAGTGTAGCCCCGCCTTTCGACCTGCCTGTACTTAAGGATTGGACATAGAATTTTGGTATATAATGTAATGATCTATAATATTAATTAATATTGGCCATTTGCTATATCATAACAATGAAAATGAAATTACTACAAATTTTCTATACTTATGAAATATTATTTATTTTGAAAAATCTAGCTATGTATAAATAAGTGGTCAGTCTTTAACAATTTTTTATGAGAGATCATTTCGCCCTTTTGGCATATTTGTCTTCTAATTCATGCAGTTTAGAATCAAGTTCTGCCATAGAATATGTCTGAAATGTTTTTTCGTAATGAGTAGTTTTTGGAAATTAAATTATATGACTTAAAAGATATCACTTACCCTTTTCCTGACTGGTTTAAATGTTCCTTTGAGGTTGTTCATATCTTCTGCTTTCTGCAAACAATAATTAATGTTGGAGAATCAATAATACTGAACATTAAATCGAATTTAATAATATTTCATTAAACTTTTACCCAAAGATCCTTGTATTCGGGAGATATGCCTTCTAAGTATAATATTCGATCTTCGATATTTTTTAGTCTTTCGTATACATCTTTGGGAACAGGTCGATTTATTCCAAGAATTTTTTCGGTGGTTGAGATTCTTTCATCCAATACGGACGAGTAATTATTATTTGTTTGGGTCGGTCCCGACATCGTAGCTTTATGTAAAGCATGTTGATCGACTGTTTGAGGTCCCCATGCATTGAGTACTCTATGCACTATAAAAATTTATGTTTAAATATTTCATCATTTATCAGTACATTACTACCTTGATCTACCTTTAACATGACTTTTAGAATCTTTTCTCCTAATAAGAATGGCATCTACTCTCGCACATGAATTATCATTCTCATCATTTTGATCCCTACAATATATTATCATTAAATTACAACTATCGTAAATCGCTTACTATTACGTGTTTTTTTGTGAATGTCTTATTGACTAACCTTTGACAACAAAATTCTTGTACGTTAACAATGTTTACTTGTTGACGTTTTCTTTCAATGAAAGCTGATATTCTGTGATTCAGTTCAGCCGAGGTAGCACGAATCTGAACAAGATTTGGATCAATTATTACATCATCCTCTTCTTTTTCTACTTCTTCGCCATCATATTCTATTACAGTTTCTACTGTGTCATTTACTACTGTAATATTTTCTGATTCTTCTACATCAATCATATCATGAACTACACAAAAAACAGTCACAAAATGGGTTAATGGTTGTAAAATCATAAAACTATGATTAACGATTTGTTAACATTCACATATATTTACTATATAATCTTTTTCAAATTTTTTACCATTCTACAATATATTACATGAATATAATATATATTAATTTTATATAACTGAATAGATACATTAAAAATTTCGTAAAATTATGTAATTGTACTCAATGATTTCTATATGTTACAATTCTCTGTCTTTCTATAAAATTAAGGTATCGTATAAAAATATTATTTACTATTTGACCAGGTACACTCCTTATTTTCTTTCCATTGAACTTCTTGAGTATCATATACCTCTTTCTTCCAAATTGGAACTGATGCTTTCAATGAATTAATAGCATATTCAATAGCTTTTAATGATTCTTCCCTATGAGGAGAAGAAATAGCAATTACTACGCTAGCTTTGGATACTGGTACCTCCCCTAGGCGATGATATATAGCAATATGATAAACATTCCATTGAGAACGAATTTTTGAACATATATTTTTCATTTCTTTTAAAGCCATTGGTTCGTATGCTTCATACTCCAATCTTAAAACCTTGAAGTCATAAGTATATGAGTAAACATATCTTTACATTTGTAATTATAATTTCAATGGATAAATACCTTCTTATTATCAAAATTGTCACGAGTAATGCCAACAAAACTTGATACAGCCCCACAATTAGGAGCTGTTACTAAATCAATTATGTGTCCAACATTTAACTCTTCTTGTTGCAATTTGACGATATCTTTTGCAGTACTCATTCTAACCTAAAAATACCGCATTCATATTGTAAGACATTTTATTATTAATTCATAATGACGTATTAGCTGATTAAAATATTCATATTAGAAACAAGACAAACCTCCACTAAGTGGTGGAATAACAGCAACTTCGTCTTTTTCTGAAAGTACTAGTGTCGTGTCTGAAGCAACAAATTCTTCGTTCACTGCTAAGACTGCTGTATCACGAATGCTTTCTAATTTAAATTGGCTTATTATTTTATCTAATAAGTCAACATATAATAATTTTTGAGGAACGGTAATGTAACATTCTTTTTTCCCCGTTAACTCTCTTGCTTTGGCAAAAAAATAAACCTTCACTTGTATTTCAGCAACACTGTTATCCATTACGAAGTACATGCACACAATAGCAGCGCAAACTCACAAAATACTTCAACATTTTTATCGCAAGACATATAATTATCAATATATCGAATCAAGTTATGTAATTAAATAATCATCCAAAGATAATAGGTCCGTTATCTGAAACTCAGAACAAGGTTATATTTTTCTTGAACTGCATCATCTTGGACTACATTAATCAAACTAGTGTCCATGTGTGTTGTGGAAACATATTAAAAAATTTTAATAATAAAATTAATAATAAGTCACGAATAGAAGTAAACAATTAATTGTTAGCTGATATTGTTAAATGTTTTAATACTTCTTATAATAAATTACACACTTGACTGCGCTATAAGCATATATTCTAAGCCATTCACTTTTAAGCGGTAGAATATAAAATAATTGAATTTGTAATTGTGGTCAAAATAAAAACATATTTACGAATGTGAATTATCATTTTTGATATAAAAAGAGATTATATGACTCCTAAGTACACTATGCTTATATATATATATATTACAGCTTCCAAAAAACTTGATAGAACGAAGGTATTCTATAGATCGACTTCAAGTACCTTGTATGATATTAAGGTCAACCGAGAAATGAGGTCAACGTAGCAAGGAATCGTACTGTTCCGCTTGCATAATATTCGATGCACAAAAACTAATACATATATTTGTTGGATTATTTCTACAACTCATATTTAGGGAATATGTTAATCAAGGATTACTTATTTTTAATATTTTGTAAAAATTGTAATAATATAAATGTAATTGTGAGTTTCAGAATATGTGGAAAATCTAATCTGGTAGTTATTAGAGATGAGAAACTTTATAGGATGCAGAAGTAGCTATTTTATAAGTAATGTATTAACAGCGGTGACGATGTGTCAGTAAGCAATAACCTTGGATAAGCATTTAAATGTATGCATCGCGCGTGCAGCACAATGTGCGCGCACGCTTAAGTATAGATGGACAGCCTGCTAACCCAAAGTCTAAAAGAGTGTAGGGATTTAGCTCATTCACTCGAGTTGCTGTGGGACAAGGACTTTATTTTTAAGGAATTTATTCCTTTAACAGTTAAGTAACGCTCCTAAGACTTACTTAAGCGTCACAATCGAAAATCACATAACACGATAAACCGGTTATAGCAATAGTTATACATATGTTTATTTAGAGATGCTACCTCATTCGAACGCTGGATATGTGACGTAATAAGGGAAAAAATTCCGTGAGTGTTACTTAACGTGATCAGTTCTAAAGGATCAAACTTTTCAATTTTGGGGTAGAAAAATTATTATTGAAATTTTTTAATCAGTTTTTAATAATTAACGTAATGAATAATGCAACCAAAATAAATACACAATTAAATTCGCGCTTGGTAATGTAATTATGCATATAACAATGTAACTATTGTAATGTGTATTTCACGTAGAAGTTTAGAATGATTTAGTAGCGAAACATACGGTGTGTCGTATGAGAGAGAAGTGCAATCGAGCGAGGTCGTACAGTGATTATATATTGAGTAACGCTACTAGTGCTACTAGTCCCATCGCTCGAAAAATTCATGACAACATATGTGTTACATGCACCTACATAATTGGATCGGAGGGACAGTTGTGAGAGTCATACACGCGAACACAACAACCAACGTGTTCGCGCCTTTAGTTAAAGCAAATAGAAGAAGCCGAACAGGAGTATCACGAGAGACAGACAAATTTCACTTCATTTCATTTCTGATGATATAACAGATGATATAAAGATCCCGAAATGCAATCGTGTGCGCGCGTGTCCAAACGTAGTTTTGATTATCAGGTGAAGGTTTAAATAGTAGCCAGGAGCCACCTCGTGGCTTAAGAACAACATTTTCAAAGGAAGAATAATCCCGCGATTCACGAATTGTCGCTCTTGTCGTTTCAACGATGAGCTGATTCATAACTAGTAACAGCATTGCGACATGCGACTATGACTGAAAGCGTTTGTGTATATAGCATTGTTCACTCATGGATTTATACGATTAGTTTGTAATGCGAAACAAATTTTTATCTACGTATTTACGTATCGTCTGATATCACTGCAACTTTGAACTTTGCCTCTCTTGATAATGAATCGTTTTAGTTGAAAAGAAAAAAGGGAATATGTATTTTTGGAAAGCAATTTTTTAAGGGGAATCGTTTTAGATACGATTTACAGTGTGCCAGCAATGCCGTTTCAGTCACATGTGCGCGCAATCGGTATTAGAAAACAATACCCACGAGTTTCAACGATGACTGCATTGTTTCTGCCCATTGCAAAAAATCTATTATGGTATAATGGACGTTATTTTGATCATGCATATTGATAATGTAATAACATTGTCAGTCTCTTCCGTTTTAATATATGTCGATAAAATATCGTGATTTTTTTTAAATTATTAATGTGAGATAATAACAAGAACAGTGATATTTTTTAATCGATTATTTTTGCAAATTATTTACTCAAATCTCTACTGCGAAATTTAAAATAATATGAATTATATTTTTGAACACGTCATTCATTACAAGCCCATAGGGCACACTATCTTCGTTGTTTTCTTAGATAAGACTCTGAAAAGTACATCTTTTTTCAGACTCTAACTATATTAACGGATAAGAATATTATTAACCAACAGATGCACGTACATTACGTACACGTATACGTGATATATCCTATGATTTCACTTTCGAAGAAAAATGGCTGTTTCCCTTTCGACTGACTAGATGTAACGGATCCCATTATTTCCATATCTTAAAGTCAATGACTGTTTCGACAAACAGAAAGTTAGTTTCAAAGGTATGCGACGGTATACATCGACTTCAATTCATCGTCAAAATTCGTAAATATTCTCAATAATTAATCCATATTTGAATAATAAACCGAATCATCATGCGATACCATAGTAGCATCTATATTCGTTGATAAAAATTGATCTAAATATCATGCATGATCGTGATAAGCGACTATGATCGTAGTTTTGAAATCATCGCTAGGAAATCAAATGCATCTTATTCACTTGCACATGAACTATGATGTCATACTGCAGTGCGCACCAACAAGATTAACGTCCTTGACAGGAAAAATATTTTTATGATATAGACGGTTTTCTCTTAATAGGAACAATATCTTTTAAAATAGCGAATTAAATACATGAAATTCAAATTAGTACCGTTTACGACATCCTCGCATTACTTATAGATACATACGATAAATGCAACATGCCACGGTAAGTCGCAACTGTAACTGTATGATGGTTAGCAGTAAAATCAATCGATAGCTATTCGTTCAGCTAACTCTGATTCACGGTAGATCGGTCGTGATACGTATTAGAAATCATTAACTCGCTTGTGACGAAATATTAAATCGGTCAGATGAGTTTATAAAGGTGGGAAAGAAATGCAATAAATTATGTAATATAATGTTACATTGTTATTATCAACAGAAGAAGCGAAGTTAAATCAACGAGACTACACTTTGAAATTATTAAGAAGTATAAAGTGAGAAACGAGCGTATAAATGTGTGTTTGTCGTAACGATGGAATTTTTGGTTAAAAGATGGAAGAGTATATGCATGAATGCATAAGGGCCCGAAATAAGACGCCCCTGGTGTACGTTGAACAGTACGTTCCTGCAGAACGGAGCCCGCGAGGGCTAGTTAGAAGAAGAGAGTCTAACTGGTGATCCGAAGTGGTATAAGAGCGAGGGAGACAGAACGAGCGAGAGAGGAACGCGAGGGCCGAGGCACACACCATCGAGTATCAACCAGCTGGTTGGCAAGGCAGCCGCGAGCAGTCGCCAGTGAGACGCGGTACCCCGCGAGGGCTTTCGTCGTTTGTTCGTTCGTCTATACGTGTGTCTATATGTCCGTCATCTCCCTTCCGCTTAAACCTATCGTGGTCGTGCGTACGTTCATTCGTTCGTCCGGTCCGTGTGTGGTGCGTCTCCCATCGCTTACTTTGAACGACACTTGCCACCGGTCGCGACTATCGTCTCTGTGTCAAAGTACGTCTCTCTCTTACTCTACCTCTCTCTCCTCGTTTCTCTTGGCGTGCCCGACCGAAAAGACAAGATGGCTGCCGACTCAGGAATGGAGACGTGTCCCTCCCCGGAGATTGCAGACTCCAGGAAGCGGCCGCTTGATTGTGACGCGGAAAATGGCGCGACGAAGAGGTCTCATTACGGATCAGGTATTTTAATTGCGCGTTGTCAATCATTTTTATCGACTGTCGCGGTCTAAGCTTCCCTACGCACCTTCACCAATTTTCCTATACATACGATAAAGTACACTCACAATGATTTTCTCTCTCCTTCTCTCTCTTTCTCTCGCTCTCTCTTTTTTCACTGTTCTCTCTCTTGCCTGCGATGCTCTTTACTCTCTCGCACGCCTTTGACAATCTTGTCGCTGGTGCTGCTGTTGACATAGCGATCGCTCGCTACGACCGTTCCCTTTCGTTTCCCACTTCGAAGCCTGGCGAACGTGTACACGGAGGCGAGAACGCGAACACGGTGCACCGCACAGCGGTTCGCGCATCCTCTCGTGCCACGTCTCCTTCTCTTTTTCCGTCTCTCATCTCCCCTATTTTCCCTATTTCTTCGCTATTTCCTTGCCTCGTATCGTTAGCGCCAATTCACGCAACACCTGTAACGGTGTTTTTACGCGTTGACGGTCATTTTATTATCGTCAACGTCACCATTGTCATTGTCGTTTTCGTCTTCGTTGTCGCCTCTCCCCTCCACCCTTCCCCCAATCACCGTAATCGTCAACATTGTCCTTATTTTCCTGTTCGTCTTCCTTATCGTTTTTGTCGTCGTCGACGTTGTCGTTGTGGCTGTCTCTGCTGTCATCGTGGCCGTCATCGTCGTCATTGTTCCTGCGTGGGCGGTTGTGCCTGTGAACGTCGTTAATGGAGAATCGCTGCTGCGGTGGCTGTCGATCACGGTCCGTGACTCTGCAACTTCGTCCCTGTCGCGCCCGTTTCATCGGACGTGCAACTGCTAAGTTCGCGGCAAGACTCGCTGGAAGGGACCTACACCTTGTTCCATCCGTACGCATATTGTGTACCTTTTCTCTGGCGTATTCTCGTAGTGCAGTGCCGCCGTTGTCGCGAAAGCGGCGTACTAAGGAACGCGCCTGCTACCCGTTAAGTGGCAGTTACTAGGATGTGGCGTATCGGTGAGTTGTCAGGCACACCGTTCCGCTGCCGAGGTTGCGGGTCAAGGTCGATGCGAACCGAGTGAGCGCACAGGGCTTCCATCTGTCAAACAGCTGTTTGCCTTCAACGCATCAAAACTTTGTGTCTTTCCGCATTGCACTTCCCTATCCTTCATCCACCGATTACCCGACACTTTTTCGTGACTCGTGCTGCGTGCTCGTTGATATTGGTCTCGCTGCGCTCGCGTGCCCGTGAGTACGCATGATTTCGCGTTCCACCGATTTAGGAACCAATCAAAAGTCACAAGTTTGAACGCCAATCACAGAATAACGTGTTTTAGTTTGGTGAAAAACGTTCCAAAGTCGCACGAGAGCTACCTTTAGCTTTCAAGTTCAATATTGATGTTTCACTTTCATTCGATTTATCTTTTAATGAATTAGAAATTACTGTGATTTCCGTAAAAAAATTTGAAGTGCTTTCAATGTGTATATGTTTTGTAAAGACTGTGTTAAATTTGTATTTTTCTCTAACTGTTTATGCTAGTGTAATAAATATCATTTCTTACTGAATTCAATGTTTTAAAAATTGTAACTTTTCACCTTTTGTACTCTGTTATGTACTAATTTATAATTTATGTGTCTTTATACCATCTGTCGTTCGATTAATGTAATAATTTCTTTTTTTTTTTATTTTATAGGGGGTGATGGAACATATCACCTCAAAGTATTGGTCCCTGGTGTGGCTGCTGGAGCAATCATTGGAAAAGGAGGGGATACAATTGCCCAGTTACAAAAAGATACAGGAGCCAGGGTCAAAATGTCTAAATCCCACGATTTCTACCCAGGTAGACTGAAAATATTCCCTTATGCTGTATTTGTTAGTACAAGGTGGTATGACAGTCTTTGCATACAATTTTATGCGATGTACAGGAACAACAGAAAGAGTGTGTTTAATTACGGGTAGTTTAGAAGCTATAATGGCAGTTATGGACTTCATTATGGATAAAATTCGTGAGAAACCAGATCTTACGTTAAAGACAACTGTTGACTTTGAATCAGGGAAAACTACCGCAGAGAGAGACAAACAGGTAAAAAGCTTTGTTTATATACGTATATGCTTTTTATGTATGTTTAGTATACCAGAATATTTATACATGTACATTTGTCAGATATTAAACAAATATTGCGTCATTGAAGTTGCTTTTGTTAATGGTGACCTACTTATTAACTGCTTTCGTATTAATTAGAAATGCACAACCAAAAGTGTTCTTGTCATATATCTATTGATTGCAATAAGGAAGGCTAACATTTCTTTATTTACATGTAATGTTTAATATAATATTTTAGGTAAAAATTTTGGTACCTAACAGCACTGCAGGCATGATAATAGGTAAAGCTGGAAATTACATTAAACAAATAAAAGAAGAATGTGGCTCGTACGTTCAAATAAGTCAAAAGGCAAAAGATGTGTCTTTGCAAGAAAGATGTATAACGGTAATTGGAGAGAAAGAGAATAACCGTAATGCATTAATGATGATATTAGCAAAAGTGGCAGATGATCCACATAGTGGAACATGTCCAAATGTTAGTTACGCAGATGTTAGTGGTCCTGTAGCTAATTACAATCCCACAGGCAGTCCTTATGCTCAAGCACCTACAAGCACTCCCACGTATACTTCTACGGCTGGCATCAATACAGGTAAAATTTCTAGTAACATAAAAAACGTGTAATATAGTTACAGGATTAAGGTATGATAGTTACTAAATTGTGACTTACATTTGTTCACAGTGAGTCTCTTGAATGGTGCTGGATTAAGCTTGAACTTGAATTTAGGAGCTGCAATTACAGCAGGTACAGCACCAGTGACAACGCAATTGTTGGAACATATAAAATTAAATTTACGAACGGCAGGTTTTTCGGAACCTGCTGCTAGCGAAATTTTGTCTGCTATCGCTACACTTGCTAAATATAATCTTCTCGGAATGGGAATCGGGATGCCTTCTAGTATGGGATACCTTGGAAATCCTATGGATAGCACTACAACAGCAAATGGTTCGAATAACAATGGCGGCGTATTTGGGCCAATTGGAACAGTTCCTGCTCTTGGATCTACGTCTCCCACACCACGTAATACACTTGACAGATACGAGCCTTTTGATCCATTCAGACAAAACAACACAGCTGCCAGTGCTATTCATCTAAACAACAATTCGTTTGGCCTTGGCACTAACCAGTTATCACTTGTAAGTAAGAGTCCTACACAGGTAGACGCCAACAACAAGGAGACCAAGAAAGTAGACATAGAAATTGCAGAGGTTATAGTGGGAGCTATTCTGGGACCCGGTGGTCGTGCCCTCATTGAGATTCAGCACCTAAGTGGCGCCAACATACAAATCTCTAAGAAGGGCATGTTCGCTCCTGGTACCAGGAACCGCATAGTGACTATCACGGGTTATCCTAATGCAATCGGCACTGCTCAATATTTAATTGAGCAGAGGATCAGTGAAGAGGAAGCAAAACGAGCACGTCAGAATGCCCTCGCCAATATGATCCATTGATTTCAAGTACAGCACTTTTGTTCATCCCCATTATTGAGCTCCGTCATTCATCTTTTCACATCTTGAGGTGATGCTGCGGTAGCTCTCTCTTCCCTTCTTGAAACACTCGTCCACTACCACCTACCACCCGTTGTCATCTATCGCTACATCACTATAGCGCTTGCATTCTCACATCACTGTTCATGCATCCATCATGATTCGTCAACATTTATCTATCTTTTAAGATTATTATGATATATAAATATTATATGTTAAATGATAACTACTACAATTGTTCTGTGATACACCATGTTACGGGACTTTATCACAAATAATACACGTACTACATCAGAGTTACATAATATATCTAGTTGTATGGTATAGGATATTGAAAGAAGGCATGATGAAATTATGATTACATTAGAAACGAAATGGCACAATTTGGCCATAGTTGTTCTTGGAAGGTCAAGACGACAATGTTACATGGGTAATTGTTTCGTTTCATAAAAATAAATCTATTTTTTTCTTTTTTTTTTGTATAGGAGCATAATCTTAGTACTAATATGAAAGATATTTTTAGTTAGAAGGTCATACAGAACTCACAAATTGAATGACTTCGATCTGAGGAATTAGTATTTTAATGTGTATCGTGCAGACCAAATTATATTCATTTCCATAAAATGATGTTGCAAATTATTGTATTGAACTGTTCCTTGAGCTATGAAATGATTAGGCCGATTGAACGATTAACATGCTATATGAGCAAGTTTTCTCGAGTACAGAGTAATACCTTGGCAAAACCAAAGATCTTACATATGTAAAGCAGAAATAACTTGGCTGGAGGATAAATATACATACAAAGGGAGAGCTATTCTATGTATAAACATATATTTATATATTTACAATGCTGGCTGGTCCAGTTAAATGAATAACATAATACTTTATTGCCAAGTTTTATTCTGAATCCCAAAGTCTTTATTTCTCAAAATCTTCATCAAATTATATCTTATAGTATTTAGATTAATGTACCCAGAAGTATATAAACATCAAGTCTCATTCTTCCTTACTCATACCTTAGGAACAGAGGATTCATTATACTAGGATGCTAAGATAAGAATTACTCGATTCATCACTGAATCAAAAAGATCCTCTCATGTAATATTTTGGTATGGTTAACACGCGTTGTACATTAAAACTTTTGTCTAATTATTTTTAGTTTCAAGGTATATCAGTTGAATACAATTTGAGTTAATGAGATATATTTCATGACACTTTGCAAAGCAAAAGCTGTGACATAGAAATTTGTTTTTGTCATTCCTTTATATTATAGCAGCATGAATATAATTATTTTTGTCATGTAAAGATATTTATATTTATATACATCTGTTTTCAATAGTTTAATCGTGAAATATTTTTTGAACAAAATATTCCATTCGCTAGTGCTTTCAATTCTTTTCTATGCAATGATTAATGTATTCTGATGAAAATACAGCAAATTAAGGTTTCTACATACATACATACATACATACATACATACATACATGCATACATAC
>NT_181975.1:0-5614 GCF_000188095.3 Bombus impatiens | reverse complement strand
GCTTTGTTTTCGAGAAAATCGACTTTGAATTTTCGCTCGGTACGCGAGCCACCCTGCATATTATTTATTATTTCTCAGTTGAATTTTCATTATGCCATCGGCGAACGCATTATTAGATAGTTGTAAACGTATGCGGTCAACTTGTACGAAATTCGTTGATTTAACTTTCTACGTTTTTAGTTGCACCAAGGTAACGATTTGATCGACTTACTGCAACTTGTACAGCGAGTTCTCGTACCGTTGTTGGAACATCCGTTTCTATCTTGGTCTTTAAAACATCGTTATCCAGAGACCTGTCCTGTTCACGAACTCTCTGTTCTTTAAGACGATATCGGATGTAGCACATCCTTGGCCACATGCGGGTTTAATGTTTCTTGCTAGTCATGTTTTTTGAAATATTGCTAGAGATTATATCGTCTTTCGTGAAATATTAATAGTCTCGTGTTCGATGATATATTTTGTAACATTAAACTTTATAGTTTACGGAATTTGCATATTAAGAGATTTATAGCGGAATATGTATAGTGAAATACGAGCTGCAGTAACTATATCAAAAAGGTACAAAATTGAGGTATTATATCATAGAATTAATACAAGATAAAATTCACTGATTGATGGGTGGATTAAGTGAACTGACGCAGTAACAAATGCCTACATCATCCTGCACGCGTACGTATGGCATTTGCTTTAAATTTGTTACTCAAGTGCATACTGTCGTGTCACGCTTATCGGCCATGAGTAATGCGATTCGATATTGACGTTTATATCAATGTCGGAGACTTGGTCGGAATTAAAAGAATTCGACTTTCTCAAGAATTAAACGTTCCTCGACGCGTTATTTCGTTCCATGTCCTCTTAGTTGTATACGTTTTTCATTTTTCATTTCACGTGTATGTATGCGAATATTGTAACACATAGTGAATCGATAATTTGCATGGAAAATGTGTGTAATTCGCGCAAGACAAGATTCGATCACATTTAGTAGCATCTCAAGAATACTTAACGATTTGATTATTCTTTGGAGAACCACGGACGGAATGATCGCGGTGCGTGAAATGTGAATATGAAATTAGAGTAAACATTGTTTATATGTGCTATTATTTGTTAATTATTCATGGAGGCAAAGGATTAGAGGAAATATCAATTCTCTCTAATCGAAAATTTCACGAGGCCATTTTCGATACGCAGACGTAATGTTTAATCTACAATTTTTTCTACAGAACGTCGCGTAGAATGACTTACGTCTTCAAATTGTCATAATATTTTTCTCTACGACTTGTACGAGTTAAGCTGCTGCCCATGTATCGTTCGATTTCAGGATACCTGCGCACCCCGCTGCTTAGGCTGACCTACTTACGTTCGTGTAAGGAGGTTTGCTCGCGTGCAGGAGTATTTTGGCCGATTTCTAATTGCCAATAACAGAAAAACTAAGCCGAAAACGCAATCTTTTTATCCTTGATTTTCGTCTTATTTCAGCTTCAAGAACCGTCCTTTAAATTTTCTGATTTAATATACCGAGTATATTAGAATCTTCATCACTGCAGTCCAGCGTAGTATCTTCTCAACAAAAATATTATACTATATGCGTCTGAAGTTTGCAATTGAGCTACGCTAGTAGCGGCAATTTCGATATAGTATCTCTTTTGAATACTTTTTGCTCAAAAACGCGGATATTAACATGGTTCTATAAATTCCTGCAACTTGATTACTTTCTGACCGCAGTTTCATCGAATCCTTTGCAGCGTGGTACTGCATGTGCGTAACTATATTTTGAATGCATTGCAACGGTGCACATTGAAATTGTGGCTGTATGCGATTCGGGTTTCCAGCTACGTGGGAACGCACTCTACGAATAAAGTTAGAAATTCATAGCTGCAATGTTATTCGGGGAATTTGGGGGGGAGTAGATCGAGAACGGAGAACAATGGCAGGTTACGAGTAATCTTCTATATTGTCACTTCTCGCTTTAATCTTGAATCATCGCGATCTTTCCTTATTTGAAATTAGCATTTAAGTATTAAGCAAACAGTTTCTTACAGTTCTCTCAGAGTGGTCGTACGTTCTCAGATAAACAGCTAGATAAAAGCTGGTACAGTCGAAAGAATCTTATCGTTAAATTGTTAGTTTCCAATTGGGAAGGAAATGAGAATTCTTTATGGAAAGTTATAATTAAAGAAGGTAGTTTTCGTTTAATCAAGAAGTTCTTTCTCTGCTTGTCGTTGTGTTGAAATAAAGCTATATAGTTTGTAACGAATTAATCTTATCGCCGATCTGCTATCCGTTTAACGATGTATTCGGTTAAGCGAATTAATTTCGCGTTGAAAATGGAATTTTCGTATGAAAATGAGGGGCGATGATAAATAGCAAATGGATTTTCAAAATCAGTGTAAAACTCAATAAAAAAAAAGTCGTTTATTAACGTCGATAATGCGATAATAAGCAATCGGTAGTAGCAAGTCAAGGTCAGATGTCAAGCAGTTATACACAATGCATTCCTTTGTCACAAGCTAAATTCTACAAAGAGAGTTTCCTCTGTTTCTCTCGTTTTCTCTGAATGCGCTCGACACAATTTTTCCGATTCCACGTTTCAGTGGTTCTCAACTCGCCGCTAATAATATAGCTTGCTCGAACAGCCTCAACCAGCTGTACGAAATTCCTCTGTGTTTTGTGCCGTTGCTGGAGAGGCAACGTATTGTTAACCTTTCTGAGCGCATACAGGTCGGTACTCTGACCACTGCCCTCATCTCGGTCTTGAAAAGAAAACAGCAGGAATACGACCGCTAAATTAGTCAGGTCTTTCATTATTAGATTACTTCCAAGTTACCGTTCCTTCCTGACGGAACGAGGACGTTGTGTTTTGCTCGTGAACGTAATCGGATAAGTGGTTGTTTTGAATTGTTCAAGCAAGCAGCATTAACGAATTAAAGAAACGAGGAACAAAATTCGATAATTTCGTTGGACCGAAGAAAATTGCAAATTAAATGTCGCGTTAACGCTATAATTCTTCTCTTGGACGGCTCTCGCGTTATTATCTGAGAAACGGACAGTTTTGTCGAATTTTAGATTTTTAACTTTGCTAGGGACACCAGATTTTAAACACGAATCACGACATATTCGTGATTTTTCAGGCTTCGATCGCGTTATTCAATACGTTGCGCTTTGTTTCGACGCTTCGCGTACATTTCACTTGAACTTTTCAGGGCTAACCCGAAGGAAGATCTTTTTAAACCCGAAGCACCGTCGCAAATATGTCAATTTTAATGATATTTACACACGAAATGTGCCTCGTTCGAAAACTTATTATCAGAAGCGCCATAAACTCGAGAACAGAGAAGTCATTTATACGTATTATATCGTTTGCGTTTTTCTCAATTCTTGGATTACGATTCTTGGTTTACGATTAAAGGCTGCTGTTTTGCATTAGATATATCACGACGTGTAGTTTTCGACGTATAACCTTGAGTAGGATACGCAGGGCGTAGTATCAATCGTAGCATAAACCTGAGCTTACCTTGCTACGCTTGTCTCTGAACCACTACGAGCAAATTCCAGATTACCCTACGCCTCGGATAACATTTACATATGGCATACATTTGCCGTTCCAAACCAGCAGGCAGAGGATCTCCGTCGTTGCGGACCCACAACGATACAAATTTTGGTGAATAGGAATCATGCAGAATAACCGCAAGGTTAGCTTTCAAGACAATTGGCAGAGACATAAACGATATATAATATAAAACAGTATGATATAAATGGTGCGCAAATCTGTCCGTTCTCAAGTTTATGGCGTTTATCTAACAACAAGTTTCCAAATGTAACATATTTCGTCTATAATATCACGATAATCGAATACGTACAAGGAAAATCACACTGGAACTCCAAATAAAATGAAACAAATGGTCGATAAATCGTGTATTTTATATCGTTCATTCGATGAAACAAGTTGTTGAAAATTAATTTGATAAACAATGTTCGCGGCGAAGAAGATTAGCTCAGGCTTTATAACTTGCAGGGTACAAATACACTGACGGCTTAAAGTTTTCAACGAGTTCGATATCTGTTACGGATTCGTAGATTAATCGAGATGAAGCGAGAATTTTGCACGGCTTTTAATTTTTTACGATTGATATATTTCGATGTTTAAAAATTATACGGTTCGTACGTTAAAGATAATAATACAATGCCCAGAAAGCTTCAAAGAGAACATCGCTGTAACATTTGAAAATTAAAAACATAAAACCCGGTATACGCGGGGGATTTCATTTTCAAAGAGCTCTCCGCGAAGAAAAATACGGAAGGCATTTTCAACTAATATTTTTGTGCTAATAAGTGTTCATGGAAATTAAACGCTCTAATTCCCCATACAAACTTAATTTACAAATGCGAACAAGCAAGATACAGGATAAAATGAAATTTATTATATTAATTTTAAGTACAAAGTGCGCGATTCTTTTAACGGTTACAATATTTTACTATTTAACAAACTACTTCAACAGTTTTCAAACTTTATCTTTCCAAAAGCAAGGTCCGCTTGTAAAAATGTTATTCCAATGTTGGTATTTCGATTTATTCTTGCGTGAAAAATCGCTCCTCCATTGTACCACATTCCACCGCCAATAACTACAAAGAATTTTTGTAGATATACAATATTATATAATTTTTATTATATAATTGTAGATATACGATACAACTTGGCAAGTATGCGATGGATGAATCGGCAAAATAGACCGGCACTTTTCGCTGTAATTGGAGTAACGCAAAAGAAGACTGAATTAATGAAACTAATTGTTAATTGAAATTATCGATAACAGTGCTAATTAAACGATACGTCCAATGATAATATGCTTCGTCGCACTCTTTTCACGGCAGTGAAGCCGATTTTATAAATTGCAGATAATTAAATGCCTTCGGCTACGATGTCTTTTTTTACGCGAGGAAATTCTCATGGACACCTCGCCGCTCTTCTGGGAAGCGACGGGGTAGTGCCGAACTTACTAACTAAAACCCCACGGTGGCCTACCTGACGCTTAACAGAGTTGCCCCGGGACCTCTTTCGAATTGCTGCCGGAGCACTCCTGCGTCTTCTCCCATTCTGAGGAAGCCATTCCTCAGGTTTAGTTTGGCCATAGAGAGGGGTCACCCCTTTCAACACTATCTCCTGGGCCGTCGTGCAAGTCCGAGGAGAACCTAGGGCGCAAGGCCGCCGAGAGAAGTTCTCTCTGCCCGCTCCTTTGCGAGCATTACTTCTTCTCAATAGGAGCGGACTGCGAGCAATTCCTGTTGCCCTCTCAGCATCTTCCACAACTGACGGAGGGTCCGAACTCTTGCCAATCGTTAGTCGCGGGACATGGCAGGAAGCCTCTCACACCGGACAAAACTCCAGCGTGTGCTGGGCCGTGTCCTCGGGCTCTCCGCAATGGTGACAGGTGCTCGTCACCTCTCTTCCAATTTTCTGTAGGTACCAATTGTCGTGTTGAAACGTGTGGGAACGTGAACTGAGATACAAGGCAGACACATCGAACATGTTTTTCTATTATTCACAACTAACTCGAAAATCGAAGCCGATAGGACGTATGTTCGTACGACGCTTTTCTTCTTTTTTTTTTTTTTTTTT
>NT_181974.1:0-5809 GCF_000188095.3 Bombus impatiens | reverse complement strand
AACAAAACGTACAAATGAAAATAATGCTAATGTCCGAATATTTTCCTATTAATTGTCGTTAACGTACAAATCAAAGAACGTACTTGCACTAGTATCTAAGCGAATCGAACAGCCTACAGAAGGTTCAATTAGGATTCGTACAAATTTCTAATTGACCGATGAATTTTCAGGAAAAGGAAACGTATATAAAGGACGTTTCCTGCATAAGAAATTGAAGTGACCGTAGCAGTCAGTGAATAGCAACCGCTTTCAAATCGAGCAATTTCTATATAAAGAAAACAATCAGAAATTTCCTCGAGCTACGATCATGGATGTCGAGAAGCAAATGGAACAGGATTCTGCTTCGCAGGTATTTGCTAGTTTCGCGGAGCCATTTAAGAGTTTTGGCGAGGTATTTACAAAAATAAGTTGTTAGAAAATTACGAGTTTTCAAAAATGGAAACATATAATTACCAGAGAAATTCTTTTCTTAGGCAAATTTGGGCGTAGCCACGAACTGCGATATGCAAGAGGATCAGCTATCCCGTTTCATGACCAGAGCCATGACACTACAATCATCAGCAGCGCTAAAAGTCGGCAGTTTCGTAGGTTATACAGCACGGTTCAATGGAGATGCATATGACCTGGACAACTTCATCTTAAATATGACGCTGTACAAGGATATGGAGGGAATCAAAGATGAAACAGCTTTACAAGAATTACCTCTTTTACTGGTAGGAGAAGCCGCTATATGGTGGGCCAATATTAAAAAGGATGTTCGCATATGGTCCGAAGCTTTAAAACTATTACAACGAAGGTTCTCGATCAAAAGACCACCATACGAGGTATACCACCAAATATTCTCCGTAAAACAGGATGATCATATTCCAACAGAAATGTTCATTAAACAAAAACGAGCTCTTTTCGACGAACTTCATCGAACCCACTCCGAAGAAGTTCAGATCGATATGATCTATTCATTACTCAAATCGAAAATCCGGAAGAAAATACCAAGAGAATCGATAGTTACCTTCGATCAGCTGATCTGCGCAGCTCGTCGCGTGGAATATTCGGGATATAAAAAGAGACTGCGACGATTTGAGAGATTCAGCTTTAATTCATCAATACCCGTTGGGACATCAACAAAATTCTGCACACACTACAGAGAACCTAACGAATGTGGGAGAAGTCGCGAAGTGGACTGTTATAAATTCAAATATAAGCGACGTAGACGTGTCGACCGTCGCAGCGAATATATCCCGTCGACACCAAACACTTCCCGTACTCCGTTAGATGATTTTAAACCTCGCCTCATATCATTTATAGAATAATTTCCATAAGCATAAGCATCTCGGTAATATAGTCAGTTGTCGACCAGCGATCAAACAGTTATCAACCAGTTATCAACGAATTGTCGATGTAATTAACGATCATTCGGGACTCGCCGAGTCGAAACGATCTTTATTAGATTCTCAAAATCTGTCTACACGTTTCTCTGATCCGACTATGGAACACCTACCAGTGATACAATACCGCCTTAACGATACCGATGCCGAAGAACCATGGGAAAAATCGAAAACGATCCGCAACAAAGGTGGCTGTCTTTGAAAGACAACGGTGCTGTGATCCGGAGAGCAATTAGACGAGGAAAGGCGCAGGACGACGTAACTGCCACTGCGAGCTCTTGGCAAAGACGAGAAAGATGGGTATAAGGACCGAGGGAAATTAAATCTACTCGTTCCAGTACCCCATCTACCCTCATTACTGTGGAAAAGCGTAAAGATCCCGGTGAGACGAGAAGACATTGTTACAAGGAACGAGCAGCCAGGAAGTCCATGTTTCCTTTTTGAGAAGTTGCCTTTGGTCTGCACGTGTACCCGTGTCCCGAGTTACACGCAACGGACACTATCGTCACCTGCGACGTGAATCGTTTCGCCAAGAAGAAAGTTATCCCTTCGCAATTTTATTTCTTCGCGTGCGACGCTTCGGTAATTGTTAATCGGAAATTGAACCCAATTGTTACCAGTGGTCCACTGTCAGAGAATTCAAAAGTTATTAAGAACGTAAACAATGTTGGCAGCGAGAATGCTTCTAGCCTCGATGACCTCTAGACAGACTTGATCGATCGTCCGGTTTAATTACTCCGAATGTAAACCGGAATGGACTAGTTCGCACGAATTGTATTGAATTGACTATTGTATCGATCTGTTTAAATGTATCGACGAATACGATCATACTTTCAGAGTTAACGTAATTAATATAATTAACCTACTAATTAATCTGTTGCATGATCGAGACATTCACGAGACGAAGTTTGTAGATTTTTTAATTTTAGTGCGAAAGTACTTGATCTGTACCTTCATGCACCGTACTTGGAAATAATCTGATGTTCTGATTGTTTTAGCATTTATTTTTAGAGTTTGTAAATGAATTTGTAAATAAATTACTCGTTTAATAGAAGAATAAACAGTATGTAATTTTTTAGTATTCCTCAATCCCTTAGCTCTTAAGCTACTATGATCTAAAAAGAACTATGATCAAGATTATGATATATCGACATAATTCTATTTGGTTTACTCAATGACATATGGTCTAGATTTATCGGTAGAGCACTCGATGCAGGTCTAATATTATTATACACTCCGAATTAAACTTATAGCTGAAAAATTTGTTACGTTTATACTTGGTACACTGATATTACTGTAATACTCAGGGATTGTACTTCCAGAATCAGTGTAATCTGATGCATCCACGAAACAGAGCTATATTTCCTAGTAGATACATATTAAACGTATGTACATCTTTCCCACAAACGTGTAAGCGGATTAAAACAAGAAGAAGTACAGAATGTCAGATAAGACTCAAGCGCATGTGAAAGTCAAAGAGCATAAGATTAATCTGTCGCTGTATCTGATTCTCGTTAGCTTCTGTGACTTATCTGATAAAATGTAATCCAGCGTAATCGCGTCAATTGTAATTATTATCATACACGCGTATGCAAGTACGTCCATACAAATCCCATTCGTTTAAGAAAAAAGGCAAACGATACTTTGACGTAGCTTTCGAAATAATTCAAAATGCACAATTTTATAGAGAGTACTTCGCGGTATAAACGAAGAGATCCTATGAACAATCGAAACGAGAGAAAATAATTTTCAGATAAATGACATTCAAATCTGATCGAGTACGCGTAATACTTTTCGTAGCCGCTGTGCGTCGTTTATCATTTCGACTTCTCGACTCGAAATAAACCCAAAATACATATCTCAATCAGAGGGAAAAATGAAATGACAAATTAAACGACGATCATGGACGTTATCAACAACAGGTATCGTCTTGACGATTGCAACACTAATTTAATTTCGGACTCGACGCTACTAGTGTTGAAGGTGGCTTGACAATTCAGAACATCCTAGTGGTGATTAGGTTTATTTGCGGGTGACCGAGAGCTATGTCCGACATCCTGAAAATCAATGGGTTCTACAGTGAGTGCAACATGATCCGGACAAGAGCAAGGTACAGGAGAGAAACGGTTAGATAGGCACAAGATTGGCCTTGCTGAAACAATAGCTTTGCCTTGACGGACGGTTGGTTACTGGAGATAATTATAGATGCCGCAATGATTTGTATTAATGGGCTACGTGTGATACTTAGCGTACGAAGCAATTCATCACTCACGATGTAGAATACGTTGCTTCATTATGTACTACGATCTATTAGCCGTACTTAACTTTGTATTAAGAATATTTCCCACCATCATTGAACAAGATACTTAAAAATTCAATGTTATCGCCACGGAATAAAGCTTATTAAATATTACGCATAACACGATTCAAAGCTTCTTCCTATGAATTCACGAATATTTAAATATATACGGAAGGAGATCCTTTAGCTCGCGACGATGTTTTAAAAATGAAACGAGTCTTTCAATATTCTAATAAATATTCATTGAATTGTGTATTCATGTATACCGAAATAATTGATCTTTTCGCGTAATTTTTCAATTAATTTTAACTTTTCAAGTAAAAATGTATGCTATCGCAAACGACGAAATACTTTAGGTGATTATAAACACGAATTACATACGCGCATGTGTCTCTTAAGTAATAACAGCAACGGAATTTATTGCCAAACATAGCGTTATTATTCCAAAGTACCTACATATAGTTGTTGAACGTTAAACTGCAGTCTATGGTATTACGAGTAATGTACGATTTACATAGGTTGATGAAAGCATCACGTTACGTTTGTGCAACCACAATCAGTTAAGCCATGATGATAATGACGATAGCGATGGTTACGACAATAAAGTTCAAATTTAGCTGTCGCATAAAGCTATCATAAGCGTGTTGCTGTTTCGAAAGGGACCGGAATGACAATTAAACGAAAACGTCGGCAATTTATCAAAATCACGAGATCGAGAACCGAAAGAACTTTAAACTCGACGATCAAATCGAAATCAGAAAATTTTAAGATCACGTTCTCGCTGCAAACGACAAACGACGAATAAATTTTATCGATCGTCTAATTTGTGTCTGACTTTTGTTTAAGCTAACTGGCAAACGTTCGACAGAGTTTCGCTTTATTATAAAATAGAAATTAAAATGACAAATGGTTTTTTTCAAAGAATAACGCGAACAATATTTACACCGTGCGAGCATTACGTGATGCTCAAACTAATGGCGGACACCGCGCTATTTTTATTGTTAAATATAACGGTTATCCAAAGTCACTGCGAGTACGGTCAACCTGTGTGTAAACATCGGGCAAATTTGATGCTTTACCGATACGAGGCAGCGGTTGAAATCGTTATTCGAAATAAAATGAAAACGCTATACGCATTATCTGCGAACGCGGAAGGAATATGCGTCCGTTCGAAATCATTGCCCACGAATTTATTACTAAATGCGTTCAATTTTTCTCCGCGATCCCACTAATTATTCGACGAAGATGCTTATCAATTACGAGCACGTTTGCGATTTATTCGGTGTTCAGCATCGCCTATCCAAAACACCTATGGATTTTTTAATTATGGAAATAGTTCACAGCTATTATAATAACAATAGTTCACAACAACAACAACAAAACGGAAAGTTTCGTCAGTGTTGGAGTAGTATACGTATAGCATGTAACTTGAATTAAACTATACGAAGTTTATTCGTGCCTCCTTATAACAAACATATTTTTATGTATATTTTTCGTATAATTTAACTTAATATGTAGGATATAAGATATTCGTCGTGTTGTTCATATTCTCTATAATTGATCGCGGCTGTATTTCTCACAATTAATCGGTCGTCATTCCCATTACTCGGACGAGATCCTCCCAAAGGGCCCTAGTGTTCCCTTTGACATATCGTGAAGCTCGACCTGTTCGCTCTGCATAATGTACCCTGACACAAATTCAATTGTTTATGAAAAAACACTAATTATTCACGAAACAATGCTTTTTATTTCTTCTTTCTTTTAAACGAAACTTCTACCTCCTTATCTGTGAGATTTTTCTGATCGTTATAAAATTTATAAAATATTTTTGGCGATATTTTCGTGATATGAAAAATCACTGTTTTTCAACTTTTCTTTTAATATTTAAACAACATATTGTTTCAAGTAAAACTTCTTTCTGATATCTACATAGCGTGAGATCGGACACGTGAGACAATAAGTCGGAAATGTACAATAAAATTTTTTCATACGTCGTTTCGCTTCCGAGAAAATCGAGTTTGAACATTTGACAAGACTTTATAATTTTACATAGAATCACCCCTTAACAGGTGTATCAGTTGCCTGGTCTCACTTTGTATACTGTATTTTAATATACCACAAAATA
>NT_181973.1:0-4586 GCF_000188095.3 Bombus impatiens | reverse complement strand
CTTGTTTCCATTACCTGTCTATTTACTTTTGCCCGAATGTGTTAATAGACATTCTGAAAATCACTTTAATCCGCTACATTTTTTGTTAATTTCACAATTTTACTATTACTCTACACTATTTACGTTCTTCTTGAAAGACAAATGTCTTATTTCTATCGATCTATTTGTGACAAGCGGATTATGTAAATAATAATGAATTCAAAGGTAAATTAAAGAAGCAAATTCTAATAACTCCATCGCTCTTTTTACTTTTTTCATTTGCGAGCCTAATCAATAGGATTTCCGAGTAGCTGAAATTGGCGCTTTTAAGAATTTTCGTTCATTTACAGTTGCTAATGCTAGCGATCTTGCAAATGGAAATGTACTTAGACAGCGGCGACGCCGGAAAAAACGTGGACGCTTTGATATTAATAACAAGCGGCGTTGTGGCCTTGTCAAAAATTATATGGTTTCGTATTCGACCTGCTGGCCTTATTTCGAATTTTACTTCTGCGGTTAAGGATTATGAAGAATTGGAGGGTCAGGACAAACGATTGATAGTACGAAAGCACGCTTATATAGGCAGAGTAGCATCTGCCACTGTGATATTTTCTTCGTATATCGGCTCCACTCTTTACATGACTATTCCTATGCTGGCTGGAAATGAAGAAAAAGATATAGTTAACGTAACAGAAGAAAGTACAACGGATTACCCTATACCTTCCGAATACGTAATGGACGTTATACAATTGCCGGATAATTTGTACTTTATGGTTTTTATCATAGAGTACTTGATGCTGTTGTTTACGAGCACTGGAAATTTAGGTAATGAATCGGGTGTTCAATGTCAGGTGCCATGCTGATTAATCCATAGATTTTAACGAAGAACAAAGTTTAACATCATCTTTTTAAATGCAAGGAACTGATTCTTTTATTTGCATTGGCTTCTTACAATCAGTCCTTAAGACTTGACGTACGATTTTCTTCGCAATTTTACTTAAATAAATATGGTACTCTATATTGAAAATAAACCCTCGGCTCAGTATAACGCAAAGTATAATAAGGAATTTGGACGTGCGTATGTAACGTGTTTAAACTCTCAAATGTTGAAACTAATTATTCGTTTTGGACAATGAACTTAAAGAACGCAATAAAAGATGCAATTGATCAGTTTGGCTTCTGAAAGATACATATAAAGATATTTGCTCAGAGTAGCGCAAGAATCTTGCTCATTCGAGTTGTAATATGAATTAGGAAGCGATTCGTTGCTCTTCGGTATCATTTTTCACCTGTGCGGCCAAGTGGAAATTTTGAAGCTGGAATTCAATAAACTGGGCAACGAGAACGAAAGAATAATGGAACGTTTCATCGTATTAATCAAGAGGCATGTGTACTTACTGAACCTGGCCAAGATGTTGAACGAGACGATCAGCTCTGTCTTGGTCGTGCAACTATTCACGAGTTGTATACTTATTTGTACCACGGGTGAACACTTTTACCTCATTTAATGAAATCATATGAAGCTCGATGGCATAAGTTTATTTAAATACGATCAATGTGTTTGAACGATTTGTATCTATTTTTAGGATTTCAATTTATTCTCGATCTGAGCATTGGGAACATCGTCATGGCGATGAAAACATTGATAGTAATGAGCTGTCTGTTGGTTCAATTGTTTGCATACAGTTACGTGGGCGAATATTTAAAGCGTCAAATGGAGAGCGTCGGCGACTCTGTGTACTTCTGCAGCTGGTATCATATACCGAAAAATGTGGCAAAAGGTATCGTTTTTGTCATTATGAAAAGCCAAGATCCAGTTTCCTTGAAGGCTGGGAAATTCTTTATCGTCAATATGGAAACGTACATGAATATTCTGAAAACATCGATGTCGTATCTTTCAGTCCTTCGAGTAATGGTAAATCCTTGAAATGTTGTTAATATAATAAAACAGAATAAAATATTAAATATTATACTTTCAATGATTCAATATTCGTTTCAAATTCATTTAGAGTTGAATGTGCGTAGTAGATAGTCTCGGTAAGCTGTTATGATCAAGTGTCTTTTGTGTGTAGCCATTGACTAAAGACAGGATTGACGTGACGACTTGACATTGAATGGAACTTTATGGCTCAGGTTGTGAAATAACTAGAAAAGATTTGAGTGTTTCTTGCAGCCTCTCCGAATTGCTACTGCGAACGTAGGAAAATTATATTCGTCCCGATCGTCAACAATGACGAAGTCAGTAGCTACGAAGAGATCTTCCTTTGTCGAACTCTCGAAAGAAAATTTGTCTCGTCGCATAACTGACAGCTATGAAACGCCACGTGCATAAGTTGAATTGTCAGCATGCGGTAATTGGGATAACATGTTCCTGTATACGGTATATACACTATATATACACTACTATGTATTTCAATTTTCGACGATTAAGATATATAGGATTTATACCAAAGACAACAGAATGGAAGATATACGAAAAAATACATAATTCAGAACACTTTTACCCATATATTTTATAAAGAATCATTCAAGATCCCAAAATCTATAAAATGATTATGAAAGGTCACATATTTACCACTTTGACTACCTTGCTACTTCTTTTGTTGAAGGATTAAATACCTAGTTTCTTCTAAACTATCAAATCAAGTTCATGTATAATTGGCATATTACCTTGATCATCGTATCACGTGTATTTAATGAAAAATCTGGTTTAGTGATCGTGGTGTGTTTGAGTACAAGAGGAAACATCGGTGAATTGCAAACGTTTCTCCAGATGGTAACGTTGCTCATACAATTCTATAATACCTTTACGCCCACATAGGGGATGCCTCGATCCAAAGGGTTTGCAGTTTATCCTGTTATCAACCTTGAGAACATAGCAAGGGATCTGACACTGATAGTATCAACCGTGTGAACTTGTCGATCTACGTAACAGCTGAGAAATTCCTCTCGATGAACACATTCGCTTTCAAAGAAATACACGTGAAAATCATTGATCGCGAGTGCTACATATATATAGTAAACTTCCGTACAGTACCAAGCACCCGGTAAGGCTCCCTCGTTGAACACTCCATCGTCTCCCCCATTGCACTGGGGTGAGTTTCCCGCTTGGGGTTCTAGTGTTCCCCCTGACACATTGCGAAGTACGAGGGATTAATAACGTAACCTGTTCCATCGGATATTACCAATTCAATAAAGGAATTTTTATATTCTTGATATCTTTCACATTACATATTTACTAACGTAGTTGTGAAATTTTTTCGACTGAAATAACACCGAACACGATATAATTTAAATCACGTTTACAGATATGTAATAGACGAAAGGAACAAAGTTAAATTTACTAAATGAGTAAATATTGATTAATTAAGAAATCCTCACAATTACATGGATAAAAGTTTTATTCGAGAAAAAAGAATTGAATATAACGTTTGTCTCACCGATTTCTTGATCCGGGGAAATGACAAGCCGTATCTATCCGTAGCACTGTTTACTCCCTCGATGAACATTTGGCTTGCCCAATTTTGTTCGATTTTAGGATACTATGCAGAAGTTTTTGTACATTCCTCTTGAGAATTACGCTTGGCAACCTGTCGCACAACAAAGGCAATGTTACTGTTACTCGACGAAGAAGAGCAACGAAATTTTCTCTTACGTAAAACTCAAACATTCGCAAAAATAACTACGCACGAAGCATGCTTTGGTCTGTTGACACGGAGCATACAACCGTTTGTATCAATGTACACGAATAAATAAGTAATTTTAGTGCAATTTTGAGAAACACCGACCACGATCGCACCCTTCGCCTGCGTTGAAAATAATCGATTGCAATTTAGACGTTTCAGTTCTACCACTTTCCTTAGAAGAAAGGCTATCTTCTTACCATAAGAAAATAGATCATCGTTCTATGCGATACTTACATATCGCTACAACCCTACTCTAATAGTTTACTATGAAAGTTGAATATTCTTTGAAAATACAGACCAATTTTCGAAACACAAGTAGTTCAACAGCTATGAAAGTTGAACATTCTTTGAAAAGTCGAACTAATTTACAAAACGAATGGCTCTGTACGACAGGAAACGCGATATTACTCGTACGGAAACTTGGCAATAAAGTATTTACGTACGAAGCAATCGCCTCCTCCCTCCCCCACTGAATTTTCCGAAATACGCAGGTAACGTAGAAATGGTAAGTTACTGAACGATGGATAATCGAGCAATTATAATAGAATAAAAGATCAACCGACGAATAGGGATATAATTTGTTGTATGCGGGAAGGAAGAGTAGGATGGTATTCACGATAACGTGGAACTGTTCGTCGATCTTCATCTTGCGAGGATGAAGGCCTCATCGCGTAAAGACTTCGCTTACGCGATGACTCCGTTGAAGATTGTGTCGTGGCCTGTAGGTACCTGGCCTCTTCAAGACTACGACATCTTCTCAGCTATGCGTGGCACCATAGTGATCTTTCTTATGGTATGAAACTTTTTTGATACCGTTTCGATGTGAATACGTTTGCAATTCGTTATACAGAATCAAGAAGATAAATAAGTGGACAAACTAATGGAACTAATTGTAGTGTTATATATGCAGCTACATTTTAT
>NT_181972.1:0-2806 GCF_000188095.3 Bombus impatiens | reverse complement strand
TCGATGGAAAAATTAAAAAAAAAAATTTTTATTCTATATTTTCGACTATTACCAACCACCCTGTATATAAATGTACGTGCAAAGAACTTACCTGGTAGAATCTTGCCGACCGACACCACCACCGATGCTGCTGCTCTGGGTGCTGACCCTGACCAGGGTGACGTACCTAGGCAGACTGGACAAGGTTCCCGTGTTCCTTTGTCCTAGTAAGGGTGAGTCGGCTGTGTTCGGGTTGTCTGGGAGTTGCTGGTGGCTTCGAACCTCGTTATCCTTTTCCTCCTCCTCCTCCTCGATGGTACCCGGGAGGCGAAACAGCTTCTGTGGCTCCTCTATGCCACTCATTTCCGCGCTTCACGTGTTACGAATAAACCCCCATTGAGAATGTCAAACTCATCTTCCTACTCACTCTTTCTCCCCCTTTCTACTTCACCTTTTCTCCCTCCCTCTCTCCTTTCTTTCTCTCTTTCTGTCTTTTCCCTTTTTAATTTTTTTTTATCTCACCGATCCGCCTCGTCGACACTCGCTTCTCCGCTTTCCTTCTCGTCACTTTGTCTTTTATCGCTCCCTCTCTTCTTAAGTTCCTTGTACAAAGTTAAATTGGAATCAGGAACGGCGACGGGTTTTTTCGTCCCGTGTCCAGGATGAATGAAGTCGCTGGAAGTGTCCACGCGACGATGACTGACGGCCGTTGAAGAGCAAAGTTCCGTTTTCTGCCATCGTTTCTTCGTTTCCTCTCACTTTCCACCGGCATTCACACCGCCCTTCCGTTCGCGGAATCCCACCATACCTCGTCCCTACGGTGCGTAATCGATTTTGTGCGTTACGTTATTAAAATGGGGAGCAATGTACACGAGCGTTGTGACAAAATAATTTTTAACATACAGAATCCGGCGGAATAACTTGTGACAGCGTGCAGGACACGATTACTTGTAGAAAAATAAGAAAAATATATAGAATGAAAGCTTTTTATTCTCGGCTTGGTTTACGAGAAAATCGAGTTTGAAAACTGATCGAGTATACTGAAACTTTATACGGAATCACGTCGTGTCTGCTTTTACGTGTTATTCGACCGGATTCTCTATATCTTTTTCCGTTTATGTAATCAAATAGGGAAACAAAAGGAATTTACGTTACAACTATAAACGACAATATTCTTACATATTCTGTCTTGCATAATCTTGAACTAATATCATTGATGAAATTGGTCAGTAGTGATAAATTATTACTAGTACTATACTTCAGGTTCTATAAATTTACCAGTTGTATTGTTTGACGTAAAATTGTAAAATTGTAAAAGAGAGATCTATAACGTACGATCAGTACGTTAATATCGTTAGTTAATAAATTACTGTGCAGAAATGTCCAGATCGTCCCACAAGTAATGTCGTCTCGTACTTTGCGTTTTGAATTTCTAAAGTAAAATGTAACTCGGTTGAAATTTAGAATCAATGACCAACAGAGTTAGAAATTTATAATATTTGGCGAGTGAAATAAATCTCTCCTTCGGATTTCATTTCTTTCGTCGTGTTAATAAAAATATGAATTTTCATAAACAGTCCACTAATAATCAACACGATGATACTTATGAAAGGACTTAATATATAAATTATACTCGTTTGCGCGAGCGTGTTGTCAATTTTATCGCGTGAAAAACGTCGTCGGTATTTTCCCATAGAATTGACTGGAGGAGGCCGTTGAAAAGCGCGACAGAACTCCGTCGTTTGCATCGGGCCTCAGACAACAAGTTTTGCGACATTTCTTTTTCTTTTTTTCTTTTCGTCTGGGGTATCTCGATTGTTCGATTAAAGGAAGGATAGGAGGGAAGGAGGTGCAGAGGATGCCGATGAATTTACATCACGCTGACGAGAAGGTTCCGGAGATCGAGACAATGTGTCGATGACGTGTTCCTTGTTTCCGGTTTCGATAGAATTTTAGGGAATTATCGATGGTATGTTTTTTTTTGGAATTTTGATTGAACGCTGCCAGCCACTTCCTGATAAAAATAAGCGCAGGTATTATCTTTTTTTTTTTTATGAATAATACTCAAATCAGGCGATTCATTAAATTAGTTGAATCAAACTCTAATCTATACTTAATACTAGAGCCAAAGAAAGAGCAGAATCGTTTCGAAAATTCCTAAAAATACGTGCAAGTATCTTTCACGATGTTAATTAATTTGACGTTTAATTTTATCGAGCAAGAAACGTGATTACATGTACTTACTCGTTTTCTTCGTGTCGCTTTGATTCCACCTAACTATGCACCACGTATTTACGTTTATACTAGACAAGACCATAAATAAAGATATATATTCAAAATGGGCAAGTACGTATAGTCGTATTTCTGTCTCGACAAAGTGAAAGTCAATTCGTCAAAAAATCCGCTTCGTGTTTCCAGCGATCGAAGAAATTCAGAATGAAAACCTCTAAACCAGACTCAAACACGATGAAAATATCTTCACTTATTTTCGAGTGAAAATTAACTTGTCCTATAAAAAGCTTCGTTATAAGATCGACAACTTGGTGACTTAATTGGTTATAGTTCTCCTGCGATATAATTACGGGTACATTTATAAGAAAATCCTCTGATTTCACAATATAAAAATATCTTCCACCATGTGTATTAACAAGGTCAAGTTTTCCATTTTCTTCTTCATCGTCGAGGAATGTGGAAAACTGTGCGAAGAATGTGTGCAGGAAAGCGACAAGAAGTCGAGATTCCCGCGATTCCTGCAATTGTTTTAGACCAGGGAGACAGAGAGAGAGAGAGAGAGAGAGAGAGAGAGAGGGAGAGGGAGAGAGAGAGA
>NT_181971.1:0-16629 GCF_000188095.3 Bombus impatiens | reverse complement strand
CCGCCGCTCAGGAGACACCCGTAGGGGACTTGCTTGTTTCAAGGTAGGCACCTGACGCCACGTTACTCTTTCTTTCTTCTTTTTCTCTTCTTCTGTAATCTCTCCGTAATCGCTCGTTGCTTCTTCCAATTATTAACTCGCCAAATAGTCTCCGTCTCGTTTATCCGCTATCATCCTCGAGCGTGATTTTCAGTTTGTTTCGCGGAAATTAAAGATCTATTTTCACGATGCATCGTGGAAGCCAGGGATAAACAAAGAATTACGATCGATACTTTGCAGCTCGCACTTATCTACCTGCTATCTTCTTCGAATTATGGTATTTCGAGGGCGATGAGCACGCTTGCGCTGTCCGATACCGTTGCGAGCAAGACGTTCCGCTCTTTTGCTCGTCTTCCTTTTATCATTTTTTACCCGACTTTTTACTCATCCTGGTATCCGGTTAGGTTTGGGTTCGGTTTGATGCCAGGTAAAGGAATTAAAAGAATTACCGAGAAGCATCGTTATTCGAAGGACAAGGGCAATCTATGCCGCGAAGTTTTTGAAGCTGCCTTTGGAAACCTGCACGCGCTTGTTCGATTCTTCGCTGAATTCATTTGAATCGGTTGAATCGGGAAATAGAAATAGGTTCATCGAGATTTCGATCTAAAGACATTCGTTTAAAGCGAACGCGCGACTTATCTTTTTCTTGATACAATAGAGTCGAGTCAGAAAGAAAGGTCCGTAGCTGAAAGAGTTTGAAAGTTTTGTTTGGATCGTAGAATCCTCGTTGACGTAGCGACACGTGGGTTGCATACAGTCGAGTAAGGCCCACTATTCACGAAGCATCGCTTCGTAGACGCGTATTAGACACGTTGATGCTAACAGTACGTTTCGATGAAACAACGGTCACTGTAAAGTAACGTGCACCTGTCCACGATACAGCGAATCGTTTTCGTCATGACGACTGACGTTAACATTGTCAACAGCGAGGCGTACGTTGCCACGCTGTAAACGAATGTAGTGATATGGGATGAAAGCATTTTCCACATCGCCTGACATTTTAACAACGAGACAAAGTGTAACTTCCTATACGCTTCGTATGACTGAACACAGAACCGGCGTAAACGTATCGTCACGTCTAATAAACTACGCTTACGCTTCTATGAAGCGACGCTTTGTGGATAGTGGACCTAACTGCTCAATTAGTAACGCATGCAACTATGTCTCGGCCGATCGAAGAACGTTGTATCGAGAGATAAAATACAGATAAGCGTTAATTATTCGAATCGATCGAGTAAATTTTTAATTACATAGGTACATAGTTTGAAGCGGTGTAGAAACATGAGCACCGAGTGTCAAGCGTCTTAATACCGTTACTAGAAAGTAGCTTCGATTGCTTGCAAGTAGAATGAACGAAAAAAAAAAAATGGTCCAGTGAAAGTGTCGCAGTAGTGTGTCGGATTCGGTTGTGTTTGCCTTTATGTAACCGAACGTGTGAACGACTCACGGTGCCCGCCGCTGTTTTGCATATTGTACGGATTTCAATGTCCGCTGCGGCACGTGCATCACGCGGATTTCTAAGTCCAAATGCTCTCGCTTCTTTGAACCGATTCAAAACATACTCGGGGCTTTATTAACATAACACGCGACCCGCGACGCAGTAAGAAAGATGGCATAGCAGCGGAAACCGATTGGATTTCAATAATTCAACTTCACCAGCTATTATCCAATCGTTATCGATCGCGATTTACATACACTTCCAGCCTATCTTTCTATCTTTCTATCTTCAGCCCAACAACATCTTTTTGCTCTATCTGCGCGAATAGGTCTAGGTCAGACAACAGTTGGGTCTAGGTCAAGTTTAAGCACGGTGTAACAGCGATTTTCACTTTCGATCTTCTTTCGTTGAATTCATTTTATTTCTCTGTCAACCGGATATTTCCTTTCTTATAGTATGCGCTATTCTGTTTTATTATCTGTTTCATGATCGTGTTAAAATAGTTATTTCGTATATCGTACGTCACGCTCCCTTTGATCTTATACGCACGAGCACGCAGATGGCTATCTGTGGCTGCTAGCGAAATTGCATTACAGTACACGAGGCGTTAGTTAATTAACAAGAGGTCGCGCAAAACCTCGCTGCTCGCGGACCGTTCTCCAACGATGTTTTCGCAATTATAGCGCGCATCGATGCCACCTTTCTGTCACTCTCGCAACAGATCCTCGATACTTGGCTACGCGAGCGTCGTTTATGCATGGAATAGAAATCGATGGAAATAAGCGTGTATTAGTGCGATAAAAACAGGAAAAAGATAATCACACGACACAGTCGACGTATCACAGGCTATAGAAATTATTTTATCGTCGATCTACTTACTACCACGAGTTTTGCGAGTTAAAACTTGGAAATCGAATTTGGATTAATCTAGAGTTCTATGTTATTCAACGTAGAAAAAAATATGACGATTCGAATGATTTATAACGGATGCCCAATAAATTATAGATTCAAACAATTTAGTCAATTACGGTTCTTTTTACGCAACCGAGAGATGACGTAGGGTCAGTTAGGTAATGAATTAACGTTTTTTCCTTTTATCGAAATGGAAAAAATCAATGACACATGACAGAGACTTGAAAGTATACATATAATAACAGAGTAATGATTTATTGATAAAGAGAAAATGTATGTATGTAGCGTATCTTGCGTCGCAACATCGTTAGAACGAGACACGTTTTGAGCACGTTTCCTACTTTTCCCCGATTGATATATCGTGACATGTAGAATCATGAAGGAGAGACGAGCACGTGTAGTCTGCATATAAACGCACATTGCGTCGAACTTGGCCAGCTTAACGGGAATGTAAAATATCTTTCTTTTTTGTTAATAGATTAAAAATTCGTATGGGATTATTCCTGTTTTAATACTTAAAGATCACTTGTTAAAATGTGCAGCTACAGATCTGTTTCTCAATTTTTTAAATGTCAAGGCTTCCTTTTTTTTTGTCACAAACTTATTGCGTCTAAAACACATTTTTTCTTCAATGACGTCCCCAAATTTTCTTACCGATTCCTTTCATTCGAATACAAAATTAGAAAATCATAAATCAGAGTAAAGTTACTTTCGTATTCGTTTGTTCCTTAAGGGAAAAAATAAAACAGCGTAGAAATGTCCTTTGTATTTGCAATAATATTCAGATTTATGAAAAGATACAAAATTTATTAATGAATACTTCTCGAACTCAGAATGATAATTTTAATAGACAGTAGTAAAACAATGCGGGGAAAAAGCATCGGCGTATTCTGTCACGAAAGTTCGCAAGGATAACTATTTTTATTTACTGATAATTATATAGGAAAGTTGTTTATATATAATATCCCTTTCCAATAACATTTTTCTTGATAATATAATTTTAATGTCCATAGTATTGCATAGGAACTCGTATAAAAACGAAACCGTATTTCAAATGCAGTTAACCTCAAAATCATAACATTAATTTTATTTTTCCAACTGATCAGGAATGCATAACTTTTTTTTACTCAAAATCTAACAAAGATAACTTTTCGTATCATGTACGCACATTTCTTTATAACTAAGTTTACTTGATTCTCTAATTCTTATAATACACTCTGCAAACATACTTCAATACATAATATAATAGTGAAATTAATAAAAATTCCCATTGTCTATAACGTAAATACTATTGTGATTACATATATTATCATTACATTATATTGACTGATATATCAAATATTACAGTGAATGAACAAGAGAAGATGCCTGGCCACCGTCAGCCTAAGTCCCTAGAGAGACTTAGTTTGGGACGTGTGTGTCAACAACTCGACGGGACGTGCCGCAGGCTGCAGGTGCTTTCACAAGAATCATCTGCTGCACAAGTATTGGCATACGCAAAGCAGACCATTAGACCTTACTACATAAATGCCTTGCCAGCACGTTTGAGGTCTCAAGTTATCGAAGAAACTTCAAAAATGTTATATGGGCCTGCATCAGATGGATCAACTTTAATTTCTGGCCCAGCTCCTTTATACTTATTAGCCCTTCTTCTTGGACACGATATAAAACAGTTAAAAGTGAATCTCTGCTGTTATTATGGATGCAGCCATCAGACATCGTTACTAAAGCTACTTGCATCAGAAGGAATTGGACTTGAATCTTTAGAGCTGGCTCGTTCAGCTTTATTAAGATTGGACTGCAAATTATTAAGATGTGCTCTCTTAAATATGAAGAATCTGATGAGTTTAACTTTACGTAATATAGCCAGTGATGTAGTGCTTCAAGTAGTGGGAAAAGCTTGTCCAAAACTTGTACACCTGGATGTAGCTTGTTCCAGACAAGTAACAGATGTAGGATTGAAGCAATTACTGTTACAAGTAGAACTTAGAGACAAGGTGCCCCATACTGCGATGCAAGAACCTACTAGTTGGTCCCGTTTAAAAACATTGCTTTCAAAATTGAAAATGAGAAATTCTAAATCAGAGAAAAAGGAGAAGCAAGGAGTACTTTTGGAATACTATGAAAGCAGAAACTTTCTCTGTGATACGCTCAGAGTACTTAACGTCGCTAACACTGGTGTAACTAGTACAGGAGTACTTCTGGCTTTGGTACATGTTCCACAGTTGGAATCTCTAGCAGAATATAGCCATATGGGAAGAGTAGTGGAAATTATGAACAAAGGACTCATTGGATTTAAAACTCCATTTAGTCTAACTCAAGCAAGAAGTTGCAGAACAACACCAGTTCGTTTAGAACTTTTAGCACAGGCATGCCCAAGAGTTGAAAAATTACATATTTCAGAGCCTCATCATCCTCCTGAGGCTTTGAGATTATTTCCCTATGTCACTTCCTTGAGCGTGCACAGTATACCATCTCAAAGAGAATGGTTGGATGGTTTTTACGATTATCTTCGCACTAACGGTCACAATCTACGCGAACTTAATTTGAGAATAACGCAAAACGAAAATCCTATTCAAGTTGATTTAAAAGAAGTTTTTAGTAATTGTTCTAATCTTAGAACGTTTACTAATGATGGATCAAACATAATTTGGACAGAAGGTGCCGATCCTCCTCCACTGAGATATTTGAAGAAAATTCAATTAGGCCGTATAGTAAGTGCTGTTGCTATTACAAAACTTCTTTCATTAGCACCAGAGTTAACAGCACTACATGTTCATAGTTGTTTTGATCTCACTAATGAACACTTGGAAAAGTTATTAAGTATATCGAACAAACACAAAAATCCAAGAAAGTCTGATAAGTGTGAAAATAGTTTAGTACAAAACCTAACGTGTTTTTACATATACGAGGCCAGTAAGGTATCTGCAACTACTGTACTGAATATGTTTAAAAGCTGTAAAAGACTGAGAAAGATTGGAAACTTGGCAAATTGGGGTTTGGATTGTGAAGGTGTAAGGATGTTAAGAACAACATTAACTCGCGCAAATTTGGACGTGGATTTATGTCCAGGAGCTCATTGGTTTTGTGGTAATTGTATCCAATAACAGATTTTTTCAAACTTCTATGTAACAAAAACAGCTTTTTAAAAATCCTGTCCATGACATAATCGGCTGCTGTTTAAATCTGTTATACTTTAATAGACTGTAAAATTGTCAGTATTAAAAATAATGTTAATAAATATAAGAAAATTTATATTTGGATAAACGCAAAGATACGTTTATTATGTAATTAAACAAATATAAACATAATCGCAACTGGTAACAGTAATTGGTCGTCTTAGCATCTTATAACAAATATATTTTTGCTGCGTTTAATAAATTCAGATTTGATTTTGTATGATTATATACTTTGTTACGATTATAAATACTAAAATAATATTCAACAATAACATACTAAATATTAAATAAAAAAACTATATTACTATCTCACGTTGCAGTAACTTACTTTATAGCAATAAGATTAACAAATAAATCAAAATATATGATATGAAATATATGATTTCTTATACTATAAAATATAACTATATTATGTATTGAGTTAAAAAAGTTCCGTTAAAGAAAGTAATGCCAGTAAATAAGTGACATGATAAAATATATAAAAAATAAATAAATAAATAAAATGTATTTGTCTTAAGTATAAGTTGTACTACTACTACTTTCGAATCGTATATTAATAATTACATAAAAATTTCGAAAAGAAAAAAGAGAAAAATTGATTTGTGTTGAATGATCCGATATAGTTCGAACTTAGTACATACGTATCAAATTGCAATAAAACATTTTTGACAAAAACATTTCGATTATCTTTACTTACCTCTGTTAAACCGTGTGATTGCAGCAAGAGATTAATGAGTTTAGTGTCCGTTTGAAAAATTTTGTAGGTCATATGCAATTTCTTCGCGGGTGGTTCTTCCGGGGAACTTGCTAATGCAGAGCATCTAAAGAATAATAAAAAAATAACATACATTATATATTCTGCGACAAATATTACATATTACATACAAAAAATGCAATATAAAGAGATTTTTTACTCACTTGAAACGCAAAATAGACTTGTTACCACTTGGTCCACTTAATAACCATTCGTTGTGTTGCGGAATTGCGTCTTTCGTTGTGCTGCAAAGTATTTCACAAGCTATTGTACACAGCGTAACTTAACAAATGTACTCCGTTTAGCAATTTAGCGCGCGATAATCAAAATATTTGAAAGGGCGGATACTGGAACTCGCAAAAATTTCGTTCTT
Source organism: Bombus impatiens (assembly GCF_000188095.3). NCBI lineage: Eukaryota > Metazoa > Arthropoda > Insecta > Hymenoptera > Apidae > Bombus > Bombus impatiens. The sequence continues at coordinate 9,934 of NT_181971.1, read as the reverse complement.
GCAATGCAGCGCCATCAAAGTTATCGGATGTCGGTAAAAAAGAAACCATATGATCTACATATATATTTCAATACGCTTGAAATTTTTCATATTCCAATCTGATTTTCCGCAAACTATATTAATGGATATTTTAATACGTTCTTTCGCAATTATTTATTTCATTCGAAAATAATTCGCTCTTATTTAAAGATATTTAATCATTATACATGATGTTTTGAAAAAAATTTACGTCTTTTTTAATAAAACGAAATTTGAGCATTTAGGTAACTTACCTTTCCATCGTTTCCAATTTGTGCGGCTTATGTACAAGAGGCTCCAAGGTCTCCTCGCTGCTGTTCGATAATTGTGACATACCGGAAAGACTGGAAGATGACATTAATTCTTTCGGTCGTTTCCCTTCCAGTTTTCCAGTGGTATTGGTCTTCATTTGAGACAGCATAATTTATCTGCAATGTTACAATAACGATCTGTTTCATTCTCAATCGTAAACTTGGCGAGGGTAAAATTGAATAGAAAACTTTCTCGACGACGCGTCGCAGCGGATAATGTCAGTCTCGTTAGTGACATGTAAAAAGATAACGTGTTTAGCGTTAACGATAGAGCACTAGCGTAGCCATAGTTTGCGGTTTTCTCATTGTTTCGTTCAGGGGGATTTGCAAACGCGTTACCACCGCGTATTGACAGAAACGTCGATAACTTGCATCGAAACGAGTACGAAAGCCAACGGGACAAACTTTTACGGTCTGGCGTTAGCTAACATTCAATAAGTCGGCGGAATAAATAGACATACGAGTCGAAAGGGCGACTGTGGTGCACATAGAAGTATAAATAGTTTATTCACCTTATTCTGTAAGATTTATCGGAGGAATAAGCTTATCGTACGAAATAGGCTCGTGCAGGCTGATCCTAACGCGACAACGTGAAAGATTGTTCTTTAGTATGTAGGCTGTCACGCGAATTTTATATATTTTGCCCCGAGAGTCACAACAGATCGAGATATGCTGCAGCATAACGTTCTATAGGATATTATAGATATTATGTTTGCGCGCTTTTTTCTTGACAATGTTATCCATGTCATTCACATTGTTCAGAATTTGTTAATCTATTTAGTTTCTTTTTATCATTCTGGAAAATTTAGTAACGTACGTCACCTATAACCGCCGTGGCAGTAGACAAGTTAATAAAGAATTACGCATATTATATCGATCCGTGTATAGTTACGTGCTTATAGACAAACGATCGATTTTTCAGTGCTGCGTTATCCTGCATTTTGCTCTTCTGCCGCTGGAATGTTAATGGGCAACAAATATAACCGCGACGTGGTTGCACCTTGAATCTTGCCAGACTTACTAAGTTTATATAGGTAATCGGATCAAGGTGCGCTATGAAAGAAAATTAAAAATTAAACGACTCGAGCGTATTCGACGTTGCGACTATTTGGCAAGTTGCATGACTTGGATGTTATTCTCGTAATTACGCCACGGAAATAACTTGTGTTCGAAGACCACGTCGAAGATATTCTAAATAGCATTGACGTTACATGTCTGAAATGTCGAACGCCACATCGACCGGTCCGATTGATCTTTCTTCGAATATAAAATACGTCCATCGTTTTATAAACGAGCTTGTTTATTATTTAACGAGCCGAGATGTTTCTTTGAATAACTCCCGCCTCTTTGCTTCTCTTCATTCTACTTCTCCGAACAGTCTGTAGCACAATGATGCAAGAACGTTCAAAATCGCTTTATTATGCGACCGCGACCTTGAGGAATCTCGAGTTTGCGAGTCGTTGAACTCGTTTCGAAACCGGTTGCAATTACGCCGGATAAAAAATGTAAATGAGATAAAAAATGAAATTATTCTTAAAATCTTCTCTACTACGCTCTATATTAAATTATTTTTTTTTTTAGCAAGTTTTAGTTATTTCCAACTTTTTTTTTATTTTTGCGCTTTAGAAATCTCTATAAGGATTCCATAATGCAGCAAAAAAGAAAAAAGATAATAGTATTGTAAAAAGGGCGTTATCGTTAAATAGATATTTTTCAAATATGTACAGTGTACACGTTTGTTTCGTGCATTACGTACGCATGATATGTAGCCATTAGAAGCACGCACGTACTCGTAGGTGCTTACCGAAAAAAGCAGAATTTATCGTGTGGTTACGGTACCCCTTGCTATTAACCGGAATGAAAAGCAGGTGACAGAGGAATGGCCGGTGCATGAGTCACTATCATGATTTTCGTGATCGTTGTGATATGCATAACAACGAGGGCGGAGTTATATTCGTATGCAGGTTCGTTTATTTCGTTCAAATTAACAGAGATCGTTTACATAAGAGCATTCCCGCGTTTGCTTACTTTTGACAAAATCGATATGATTATGAAATTCGATTTCAATCGTTATAACCCGAATTAAATTGAATTTTTTCAATCTTTATCCTCAGACTCTCTAACTTCAGATTCCATAGAAATATGGCAAATGTACTACACATGCAATCTCCGATTCGTCATGTAGAAGCAAAATCAGCAGTAAAAAGAGCCAGAAGATTTGTCGATTCGTTGCCAAAAGTTCACTTGTCGCGTGGCAAGTGCAACGAACGCGAGAGAAAAAAGGAAATGTGATATTTGCAGCCAAGAGTTCGATAAGTGTCGAACAACAGCAAATATCGTTCAACGAGGACAAAACAAAAGCGTCGGGCTGGATTTGACAGATGTCAAAATTTCTAGTCTTTTCACACGACATCTTTAACGCGGTAACACTCGTGCGGCAAAAATTAGCAATAAACGAAGACCATCGATCATCGAGCCCAGAGAAATTATTCACGACATCCTATCGAGAGACAATGTGAGAACACGCGCGCGTACCAATGCCAGAGATGGAAACGCAACGAGAATGGACGAACTTGCAATTACTCCAGAGCCCATTAGGAAGCGTGCCAGAATTGGTAACAAGTGCGATGCGCAGACTGTGGTTCCGACATCGTTTTCGATCGCAAGAATCTCATCCTTACCGGTCGAAATCATCTTGCAAATATTCTCCTATCTCTCCTGCAAGGAGCTTTACGCCGTTAGTCAAGTGTCCGTGCTCTTCAACCGGCTCGCTTACGACCCGTTTCTATGGCGAACTTACGAGGTACGATAATCGACCTAATCCTTTCTAAACACAGCAATATATAAGCTACGTTGGTATATACATATAGACGGCCGCGTTAACGCTATAACGAGGAACTGAATAATCTAACCATAAAAATAAAAGTGCAATAAGTAAAAGTGTAGATCTCTTCTAGATAGCTTAGTCTCTTTCAATGCTAGTACTCCATGCAATTATACGTATATGTGTATGTATTATTTATTGCAGCTTAGGTTATCATTTATTATAATTTGTCAACTATACGCTGTATATTGCTGGCTGGTTTACGCTTTCTTCTATCTTATTTTTATTTCTTTCCTATCCTCAAAGACTAATTAGCTTAAGTTCATACAGCTAATTGAGTTTACATTTACCTATATGCTTAATCTTACGTTTACTTTATTAAATTTACGTTCACTTAGCTTATATAACTAATAGTGGACACGTATGTTATGGAACATTTATCTGCAGAATGCTTATTTACTATACCTACTTCTTGTATTTATTAAGAATATTATGAAGTAATAACCATCTGTGTGTGACTCATACATTATATCACTTAGATTTGCATCTATTTGATACTATACGTGTATGTAAGCAAACGTGTGTCCAGTGTTATTCTGTGCCCCTGAATTTATTTCACTCATTTCTGTAGAATGCTCTTAATTTCATTGTTTCTTGTGTGCAGTAAAATAGTCTTCTGGTATCATCTTCACTTTGTACTGCCAATATCTCTTCCACTGTTTCTTTTTCTTATAAATGCACTGCTCTTATTTGTTCATACAAAGGGCATTCTAATAATATTTGCTCTATGTTTTATGCTTTGTCCCTGTTGCACAATGTGCATATTTCCTGCTTCTTTATTGTTTGATTGTATTCTCTTCTTCTTTGTGTGATATATTTTCTTTCACAGTTATCGGTTCCCTGTACTTCCAATAGTTCCCTATTGTGTGATATGTATTCTTTAGTATCCTGATTTAGTAAAAAAAAAAATTCGCGTTTCTATCCCTTCAGATATCTTCTTATCCATTTTTAGACACTTCATCCCTAAAAAGCGCGGGACACAGAAGAAGTTTAAGGAAGGCGAGAAGGTTAAAAGTCGGAGAGTCCACCAAGAGAAACCTACGAATGGAAAGAAGCATTTGTTCGATTTCTGTTTTTTATTCTTAGATCTCTATCTTTATTCCCAGGTGACAAGCAACGAACAAGACACGGCCGAGGTGATCAAGGAGCTGAAGAGGATGCCGCTGCTGAAGAAGTTCAGCATAAGCGTGAGACCAGATTGCGACGAGATCCTGCGGCAACTCTCGCTGACGAACAAAAACTTGGAGGAACTGCACATTTCTAATTGCACAGGTTCTATTCGGTCTATGCATCGTCGTCAGCTTTTCTCTCCTAATTAAGTTTCTTTCTCCTTTCTTCCTCCGACGTGGTCTAGTATTGACAGAGCTGGGAAGAGACAGAGAACCTTTGGCTCGAGTTCAAAAAACTCTGCCCGACTGAAATCTTTTTACCTCGTTTTTCATCCCTTTTCGTCTTCCTGCTTCTCGATTTTCCCTCTTCTTTCTTCTCGTTTCTCCTCAAATATGCCGAGTCCGCCGTTCTAAAAAACGGCAAACATGATAAAAGAGAAATATACGAACGTAAAATGGAATCAAGGAGAGAGAGAGAAAATAGTTTGGCCACTCGTCAAACAAGAAACAGAACGCGGTCCTCTGTTGTTACCATTTCTCCTAATGGCGCATCACTTCTTCGGTCTTCTTTCGCCGCGTTTCTCTCTGCGAAACTTTGCTTTCGTACCTCTTTTGTCGTGCATTTCGTTGGCCCTTTTTATACGTTTTCGTGCGCCAACAATGCCGCCACGCAGTCACAAAGGGGCAGAAAATTTCTATCGATTTGCGGGCTCTGCTCGTGTATGATTCACGGATAGGATGCGCCGTTTGACCTGGCAACCGTGTTTACCACGGCTTTGACGTAATTAGTATTCCGAACACGTTCCGTTGCATTGGCCTGCAGTACAGGAAAAAGGACGAACTCGAAACTATCATTTAAATCACACTCTTCCATTTTTTTCCTCCATCGAGGCGCGTTAAATTGCCCCGATCAATAAGGAGCGATTGACTCGAAGTCATCATTATCGGAAGATCTGCATGAATTCCTCTCACGAGCGAAGCAACGCAGAATGCAATTCACGTTTTTCGCAATCAGTTTCATTCGACATTCCATCCACTACCACCACCACACCGGTCGTATTTTATTTGCGATACTGCGACGATAAGTTTCTAGGCAACAACATAAACGCGACAGTATTTGCATTCAATTTTAATGGTTAACGATGCCGGGTGCGAAAATACAGCCAGTTCGTTTTGCATACATCTCCATACTGACGTACGAACAAACGAACGAACGAACAACTTCCGCGAGAAAATTAGCAGAAAAAATGCACAGTGGAGTACTTTATCCAAGGAGGTTGATAAAAGTCTATCTATAGGTAATAGAACATACTTATTTCATAGAATTTCTTCTAATTCCCTCTATTCTCTATTTTACGAGAGCTCTACATCGTATAAAACACAGAATCCAAATTAAAATAAAGGAATTTCGATCAGCTAACATAAGTTAAACTCGTATAGATCAATTACGGTCTAACAGTACCAATTGAGGATTAATGATGTTCACTGTACATCGTACGATAGCTACGACAAAAAAGAATTCGTCCGGTTATCAAAATCGCGATAGCGTCGCTATCTCTGAACCGATGATAGAGTAAGAGAAATATTCTGCTGCAGGTTCCACGTCGAAATTGTACCTACGCTCGGGATACCTGATCCGCATACTGGAGAGGTGCCGTAATTTGCACACGATCAATATACTAGGCAGCAGATTCCGCGGCCAGAAGTTCTATCAACTGTTGGGCGACATGGGGCCGCAGCTGAGGTCTGTCTACGCGCCAGCCACGAAATCCCAATTCTACACGTTCATCAAGTTCGCGAAACAGATCAGCGAGACCGATCGCTTGACAATCGCCTCCATGTTCTACATCAACACGAAAAGTTGGGCGCCCTTGTACTACTTTGTCACGAAAGGAGCGGATCGGGTTTGCACGGCTCTGATCAGCTATCTTCACAACGACATCCTGCTGAGCGACGCGAATCGATCGATTCATAAACTCTCTATCACCGAGCGTAGAAACACCTGACTAACAAGAATAGTTTTAGATCGAATCTATCGTTCTGTGCCACGAATCGTACGTTCGAGCAACGATACACAATGGAACGATAAAGATACGATAAAGTGAGAGAACACGTACACGTGATTTTGCGATATTCGGCAGCGAATATAATAAGCGTCATGTCGTTGTATCGTACAAATACATGTGTACATAAATGTGTACCCTTGTGTTCTGTTTTTATACATTTTCTTTCACTTTAATCGTTCTTACGATCTAGAGCTGCAGAGTAATCACGAGGCGATCTATGTGGGTCGATCCGTACGCGAATGCTAGCCGACACGAGTGCAAGCTTCCGTGAGCTTTAAACGGGAAATCAAATGGAAAGCCTGGGGCGGTAATACGAGGCTAATGAGTTCTGAATGACGGGCTAGACGTTTTGTCAATAATAACACGACCCGCTTGATTCCAACCGATTTACAACGAAAGCAAAGTAAAAATTCAGGTGAACGCGTCACGCGAGAAAAAAAAAGAGAACTCCCTCGACGATGCTTCTCTCGGGGAAAGAACAACTCGTCGCTAATAAATCTCGACAGATCGAATGACTGCCTGGCTGAATGAACGACTCCCAAGCGAAGGAAAAAATATTCCGTTCTCGTTCAGGCGTGTTTCTATAGTTGCGAGTCTATTCAATTAAGTGGATTGTTAACGGCGCGAGAAGCTCGATTAATGGGCGTCGTTAATCTCAATTTTCGACGGCTAATTAAAATCAAACTTTGGCGAAATTCGCGAGACACGCGATCGACCACGGCCATCTCGTCGATCGATTTTCATTACGCAAACGGGATAACAAGTTCCGCTAAAATGTTGGCGATCTTGGTTCGTCGACCCGGACGCTTCCTGTTCTATAATCATTTGCATAGAGCCAGCTAGCATGTCCGCTAATAGTCACGGTTTATCGGACGAGTGTTCGCGCGTTCGACAATAATATTTTACAGGTAATTTGCGGATGTTCCGGCACGTTTTCACGACGCGAGCTAGGAAACACGCGGCTCCTGCGGGTAGCAATTTCTTAACAATAACGACCGTGAACGTAGACTTCCGTTTATTAACAGCAACCAGCCGAGCTATTTTTGTAAACTCAACTTACGCCGACGAACGATTAAATGTCCCATTATTATACGATTTTTTTGTTTCCTCGAGCGAGAGAATGATTCGCGAAACAAGAATTCTTTTGAATATTTTTGTTTCCATATCCTGTATCTGGGTCGAAGTTAATTTTCTGCTTTCTTTCTTAATTTAATTTCCATTGAACTACGGTCGTCTTGCTCTGTAATTTGCTAAGTAACGATATTAGTGAATTGGTAAACGACAAACTATGTATATAGGTTACGCCGCACTTCTGTTGCTCGATTCTACGTCCAATTTAATAAGAACGCTTAGCTATATCTCTGTCTCAGTAAAAGTAAACGTTAATATTCTATTAGCAAAAATAACTCGCTTATTATTAGTAATTGCAAGGTATCAAAAAATCTGATACTACTCTTATTCGTGGTTCTAATGTAAAATTTCCTCTTGAATGGGCAAACGGTCCGGAGGGAAGCGAGAGGGCCGAGTGCCTTGTCGAAAGAGAGAAAAAAAGAAACAGCTCGTAGCGTAAAATTATTTTTGTACGATCGTGCGCAATAAATCGGTCTCATTGTGAAACGCGGTATATTCCGAGGAAAAGCACGTAACAACTGACCAGCTAAATGAACTGCGGTTGAGTCTTAATCCGCCTTGCACTTGCCGTTAACGCTTGCCTCGCATTCAGAAACGAGAACAAAGAAAAGGCAGACGTATCGATTGGGCTTGTTTTCGATTTCCGGCGTGCACACGGGAACGCGAATGGCACGCGTATTGTTCGCATACAGAGGATCGCGGATCAGGAAGTGGTTTCGTTCGTTAAAACGCATACGACTTTCCTTGACTTTTCTCCGGCTATTCACGCAACCGTGCACGCATCGAAATCGTTAACGAGCCGCGAACAGTTATGAACAGCCGATGTTTACGTAAGTCGGAGCACGCGGAATCCTCCGTTTCGTTTCGCAGCAAAAAGAAGATCCAGCCGGCGAAACGAACGTGAAAATTCGAATTATCACGAAACACGCTAACAGTCAATTAGAAATTCTAATCCGCCGCTCTTATATTTATTAAATGATAAAATAAGCCACGAAAGTTTGCAATAGATAATACGACGTACGCGTGTGTGATGCGGCTATTGTACGCGCGTGTACGTATCTTTGCTCGTACGGTAGTTGATACGAGACTGCCAGAATGCGATATTACCGTGTATCATATCAATGGTCATCGATAACAGATCTCAATATCGTTTCGAATGATCGTGATACGATTAATTACTCCTCTTTTTTCGTACAAAGATACTAATTCTCGTTTGCCCATACGACGATTAAAGTGTGCTAGTATTATAAGTTAAATTATGTCACAATAAAGACGTGCCTTCGAAGAGACGTTTATTCGTACCTTTTCTTCCTTCCATCCATCGAGCTTATGTGCAAATTTTAAGCCAGACCTTTCGAAGCCTGCTGTGGCCTTGAGGTTATTTATTATGTTCGGTACTTTGAATATCCTATCTCTACTCGACCTATGGTAGAAATCTCTGTATAATACATACCCCGTTAATCTGACGGTCTTTTTCATTCGAAGGTCCTTGCGCTCCAATAAATTCGGATCGGCCAAGATCCGCAGTGCCACCTTTTCGGATAAAGTAAATAAGGGAGGAAGTGTAGGTCGAGCGTAGCGCACTTTCCAACATTCGAATCGATAAAGGCGTGACCCAAAAATGTACCTTCCCGAAGGAAAATGGGTAACGCGTGTTTAAACGTTGGACGAATGACGCAATTAGCGAGTAATTAAATTGCAAGGTGCGAGTTCCTACTTTACTTGGTAACGAGCGCGGTAACACCGAGGGCAGACACGCCTGTCCAACGTACGAGTCAAAATGAACGTGGAAAGTGGAGCTTGCGTTTGACATTAGTAGGAAATCTACGTCATTTTTCTGTACCGCGTCTGAATTATGCGAAAAGAAAAAAAACGAGTTTTGCATGTTTTCGCAGCATAGCCTTTCGGTTTCGCCGTTTGCCAGGTCTGCAGTGCGCCTTGGCTGCTCGACGAAAGCTTGTCGGTTCAACTGGGGAAAAAGTAAGCCGCGCCGAGATACGGTAACCTTCGCCATATAACGACATCTGGAATTAACCCTTTCGAAATTAACGGGACTACGTCCCAAGGTAACTTTCGCGAAGATACGTGTACACTACCGTTCAAAAGTATCCGGACGCCTACCTTTGACAAGATGTGTTTTAATTGCAAATACGAAGGATACAAATATTTTCGCAATAAAACGCTTATCACGCGACTAAGCTGATTTTCAAAAGCTAATACGTGATAATAAAAATACGTCTGTAATCGTGGAATCTTGTAGGACTATTGGGTCGCCCGGAAAGTTCGTTCCGATTTATATGGGGGTCATCCCATAAGTTCGTGCCGACTTTTGTGTATACATCTCGTGTGTTGAATTATAAACATACGACGATAAGGGATCAATGCACTTGAGCTTAGCTGATCGAGAACAGGCTA
>NT_181969.1:0-6093 GCF_000188095.3 Bombus impatiens | reverse complement strand
AATTGTTTAATTACGCCTATGATAGAATCTAGATTACGGTATTAAGGGATTTTCCTGAAGTTCCAAAGGGGAGGCTCCGATGTTCTTTCATCTCCGATATATATTTATTTATTTATCCATTTTCATACGCACGTACGAAAATATCTACAAATTATTTCGTATTTACCCACGCCTCCGAACGTGGGTTTCTTTTTGGCTTTAGAAATGAGTCTGTTTTTCTCAATCTGTTTTTTATTGTAGTTCCTTGTTCGAAAATGACTGAAACATGCCAATCTAATGATGAGGAGTATTCATTCAGAAAGAAGAATTTGCAATAATCTTGCGAAATTACGCAGCAAAAGTCAAAATATTTGCGATGATCCTTCTGACAGCAAGGGTGTGGTATCGAGAAAAAACTGGCTGTTCACCTTTCGCTTCCCCGTCGACTGACTCAAGACTGGCGAAGAATTCAAAATAAGATGGAGTCGACCGGGCAGACAGTGAGGGATGCGGCCTGGAGGAGGCCTTGGAGGCAGATTCTTCGTCGACACGAATAAGCTCTTCCAGGCTAACCTAAACCACTCCCTCCGATCGCAGGACTTAACGTTCCAAAGTCTGGTGTTGCGGGGGGTCGGCCTGGCGGTGGGGCTATGTTGGAACTAAAATCGTAAGGCAAGGGATTAAGAACTATTATATTATATACAACTTCACTGTCACGGACGAGTTCAATTTCAACATGATTTTTATAGTCCTTGATTGTCGAAGTCTATCTATACGATTTGACTTCCAAACAGCTGAAATATGCATGTACATGTACTGATGTATAACATATTAGTGGCACAATTATTGATTATTATTAAGTATATAATAAGTACTTGTAACTGTAACGAAATAGCCTCATTCTATAATTTTCTTCATAATTCTTTTTCAAAACTTATCCTTCTTCCGCATTATCTTCCCACATTTTGATAAAAATTATAATTCTTATTTATATATTCAAATGTGATAAAGTAACAAGGCAGATTCTTCTATTAATAAAGAAATATACTTTTGTACTTCTTTGACATTTTTCATGTGAATTATAATTTTCATTTTAAATAACATAAAAAAAGGATGTGGAAGGAATGACTTTTAAAAAAGAATCTGGTTGTAACAAATTTTTCTTTCTTGATTAACAAAATTGCGGAGAAGAAAAATTCAGATTACTAGGAACAGTTAGTGCATACTTTTGTTACATATATTTATTTATTAATCAAAGTAATTGAATTAAATTTTTGCCGATATTTGAATGGCGTAGAAATGCACGTTTCTTGGGCGTGACGTATATGACGTCATTTTAATCCTTGTACAAGGTTAAGTGTGATCGAATCACTGAGCCTTCTCAATATGGTCTGACTTTAAAGTGAAATACACGTCACGCATGCCCTACTGTTCATTAGCAGATTAGCACGATAGTTTGCTACAAAGAAAAGAGAAGCACCAACGATTTTCAGCACCAGCGCCACATAGTTGAAATCGTTTAAACTGTATGTAGCTGCTGTTCGAGCGAAGCAGTCCTTTGTAGAATTCGATCACGAAAGGACTTGTAAATCGCTCATGCGAAATAATTAATTTGCAAGTTAGTAATTTGCGTTCGGAAATATGTTATATAAAATATGTTAAAGTAAAAATATTATCTTCGAACTAATTGTATTATTTATATTGTTCATTATATTGCACAATCATGTTCGTTCTTTATTCATTCTTTTTTCATTCAACTTCATTCTGTATTATCTGGATAAAGATTCCCATTATTTTGTTCATCACATGGAATCAACGCAGCATACTCATTGTCCTTCGTGTAAGTGTAAATCATCCCGAATTTGGAAAGACAGTGGGATTCTCGAATGACATTATTTCTTTTGCATTAGATTCTCCACAGGGAAATTTCAACTCAAACAGTTGAGTAAAATGCTGCCCAACCTCAAGGAGAAAAAAGCAAGAAACTCTCGGCTCCCTATGTAGAGGTCCAGGGTGGATCCCTTAGGCCAAGACTAGCCATAATGAAGCTGATTATCCTCTTTTCTGCTGATATCAAAGAGGTTGTAAACGAAACAAAACTATATCGCGGAGAAGTTGCCCACAGGGAGTACTTATGCCATACTTTAGTATGCCAATAACAAATCCGATAAGTCACATAATCCGATAAAGCTTCCATTTCAAAGACTGTCGAAATTTCGCGAAGAGTTTGATAACTGCAAACACTTCGCGGATTTACTCGGAACGCCAATGATAGAGTACGAATATATAAAGAACAAAATGCATTTACAATATTTGATTACGTCTCCCGAGAATGAAGCATGTGCGATAGCGTCTGCTATCAGTGTGACAATAATATTAAAATCGCATGGAAAACGTTGAAGGAAAAATATGAAAACGAAGGAGTCTTGCTTTCTTCGCTGTTAAGCTGTACAGGCTGTTCAGGCTGATTACACTAAGTTCAAACAAACGCCAGCTTCATTGCACAGCTTTGATTGTAAAGTGAACGAGGCAAGTCGATCGTAATTCACTTATTGACGCAGAGTTAGATGAGGAATAAATGTGCGTGGAAGCTACGGAATATCTGACGTGCGAATAACTAGAAGAGTTGTTGTTGATAAAAAAAAAGGCAAAGGATCTTTTACCGTCAAAAAACCAGCAGAAACGCTGAAGAAACACCACGAGCACAATTATGTCCGGTTTATCGTACATGTCACCTGGTAGCTTCGTTTATTGTTTTTAAAGCGTTTCCTTCTTCGTTGCCAAAACGCGGCAGCCCTATATTGACTATTTCGTGAACCGTTACAATGTTAGAGAAAATGTACAGGCAAGCAGACCTATCGCGTATGTGGTGCAAGACATCATTCGTTGTTGCATTAGAGGACAGTGATAGAAAATACCACAGAAGTCAGGCAGGGCCATTTTTATAAAAAAGGAAAAGTTTCGAGCAAAGAATTCGTTCTGATTTCATCACCGACGGAAAAGAAGGAAAAACAAGATTTGGTCACCTCTGGTCACCTCCACTTCGACGATGAATGTCTCGATGGACGTTAATAAGACGTCGATTGGTTCACTATTTACTGGCTGCTTCGTGGGGCGGCGCTAGGTCACTAGATATTTTGTGAAATACATGTGTGACCCATCGCCGTCCTCGGGACAGACACGTATGACCCGCCGATGGCGCACGCTGGCGTCAGCGTGTTAAGGAATATGGTCGTTTCTCGTTACGAACGGCATGTGAATATTCCAGTATTATTATGATACTATGTTAATATTAAAACCGATGTTTTCGACCATCGTGTTAATTATAAAGATAGCGGATTATTGTCGTTTGAGGGAAGTGATCTTGCGGACCCAAACTTTGCATCGAATCGTCATATCGGATCATTGATAGTCGGAATGACTATGGTGGAGTAGAGGCGTCGTTTTAACCGTGTAGAATACCATGTTCGGCTGAATCCTTCCCAGGCAACTGGTCGTGAGTTTTTGTAGGACGCCCGGTACGCTTAACATAACCATCCTTCAATTCTAGAAAATGGAATCGATTTCCGCGGAATCCCTCCCTACTTGTGAGGATGAGGGAAAAGGCAGCGAACTTGGAAACCTGATGCGACTGGTTATTTCATCATTAAGTTTTCTCTTAATAGATTGAATCCGGTTTTCGCCGTTAACGCGGATTTTCGCGAAAATTCGGTAACGATGAGGAATTCTGACCCAAGGAATTCGTAATTCATTTTCACTCGTAATTACTCGGCCAATATAGTTGCGCATATAAATGCGGCCAATATAAATGCGCAATATAATTCGTTGCACATATGTTCGAGATCCATTAGCGCGTTTTGCCTTTCTGCCACTTCCTTTACGAATTGTTACCGTTCCTGATCGAAGGCGCGCTGCTCCTCGCAAACTTTTCTCTCTTTTTCTATTAATTGCTGTTGGAGTGTCAAAATACCGTTTCGCTCGCAGCTGTGTCGGACGAGCTGTGTGTTCCTGCCGTTGTAATAAATTTCAAGTAAGCATAATGCAAGATATCAGTTATCAAAAAAAAGACTCAGTTATATATGGGAACAGAACTACACTTGCTTTTTTCGAAGCAATTTCGACATAAAAACATCGTTTTTTCAGCGATCGTTTTCTTCTTATTGTTATCGACTAATTATACTTCTAGCAATAACTAGGTAACGAGTGACATTAGATTGTAGTCAACCATATGTGTCACACTATTGCCATCCTGATATGTTCTTGCGAGCGCTGGTTCCACGTTAAATGGGCAACCCCGCGTGCTCCAAACTACATATACCCATAACGCGTATGTGTAAGGTCCCAGTTGACTAAAGATCAACGGTAAAGGCACGATAAATGATACGCATAAGTCCGTTGCTTCGCGTGAAATCCATTGCGATACGAGTGCCTCATTCTTAATTCTATTTGAAATGTTACTTGTGTATAATAACCTTTTTCCTTATATTGTGTCAAAAATCTTTTCTGAGAATCCAATTGTAAGAGAAAAGATGCCGCTAATCGAAATACCAACAGAATTACAAAATGTGGGGTCTATTTCATTGTCTTCGGCAAACACTACAGATTCAAGTTTGAAAACTATCCTTTGCAAAGAGTAGGTATTGAATCTCTCTCAACGGTTTGCTTGCAAACTAGCTGAGTGAAAACACAAGCCCACCTCGTTAACGTCGCTTTGTATTAAACTATTTTTTCCTTAATTTTCATAAGTTGCGGTAACAGAAGCTGCATCGAAAGCGATCAGATCGAGTTCAACAGTGTGTCGATGCACGGCAGATTTTGGAGAAAAGTTTCGTATGGAGGAGTTAGGCAACATCAATCGATACTGACTACGATGTAACGAGTTCGATAATTACAACAAAACGCCCCAACTAAGCTTCTGGAGTCAAGAGGCCGAAAACGCAGACGATGTCATCGAGGAACGACTCTCTCTTAAACCAGAACCGGATACCTTGACGTTTTTATTCTTCGCATGAAGCTCGTGCATGCGCTCTTACAAAAGACTTTACGCTCAGACGTAACGACGTAACCGATGTGCAATTCTAAACTAGCGTTTCTGTCCAAATTTATCTGTTGAGCGGCAGAGTGTTTGCAACGTCGTTTTGGTTGGACGTATTTGGGTGAACCACCGGGACTACACGTGTCGGCTACGCGTATCGAGTATGTTAAGCATGTGGACTTGTCAATTCGATGCGTAATAGTTCGAGATTTTTTAATGTTTCTTTGTAGCTTCTCGTTACAAACAAGCGCGAGTTCTTTGTATTGAACGAATTTATCGTTTGCGTGATTAGTCTGCAGCACATTCGTGCAACAGACTGAGTGAGGGGTATGTTAGAAACTAGTGAAAATCCCTCGATTTGGGAAAATCGCTGATTACTTAAACTAAGTCTTCGATCAGTCTCGTAAATAACATTTATGCGAGAAAGAATGAGTGATCCTAACTTCAATCGTATATTAAATTTTCGAAAGCAAACGTATATTCAATCTGAAGAGGTTCCAAAATTACTGGAAACACACGAGCTAAGATGATTTACTGTGTTTACTTACCAACGGAGAATCTCGTGTGCTTTCTATGTAAAGGAGGTCACCTCGCGAAATAGCAGAAAAGCGTAAATACTCACCTAAAGAATATCGCTAGCCCAAACAGCACCAAGATATTTTATGTATGTACGAAAGACATCCGTGCCGAACATTCTGTGCTGAACATTGGGAGAATGTTCGGAGAAGGTTTATGCCACCTGTATATCCTCGTTACGCTCTCTAAATGTCGTAAGAAGGTTCCATTTTTGAAATGAGATGTCCTGAAAACATATTGTGTCAACATTCAGAACATTTTCCGAATGCCCGAAAGTAATATTTTTTAACCTTTTACATGTTTACAGAGCTTTTAAAAAAGCTGTGATAGTGTTTTCAACAGTTTATAACAAACGGTTTCCGAATGTTTAAAATTACTGAAAAAAAGTCTTCTATACTTTTTGCGAATGTTGTAATAGTTCAATATGGTACGACAGATGTTTTTCGGAAAGTAATGTTTATATATGTCGGAGATGAAAGAACACCGGAGCCTTTGGAATTTTG
>NT_181968.1:0-11128 GCF_000188095.3 Bombus impatiens | reverse complement strand
CCCATTCGGCATAAACTTCTGCCGTTAATAATTGATAGGCAGTTTCCTGATAGATAAGCAGTTAAGTTAATCGGTAACATTATGCAGGAAGAGAAGTGGAACAATTGTAAATGAGAAGAACTTTCGAGATAAAGATGTTTTCGAAGATACTCGAGGGATGTAAAGTAGGTGATTAGGATATAGGATTTTGTGTATCCGCTAATAAAGTTAAAATTTCAAAGAAACTTAACGAAAAAATTGCTTGAAATTATATTTTCAGTAATGTTACAGCCCGAGAGAATGTGAAGATTGTAAAGATAAAACGTGTTTCAAACGTTACTCATAATTTACAAATTTAATTATGAAATAAAGGGAAAAAGGCGGAATACGATAAAAATTTGAATAAATTTTCTATAAGTAGAAAATAGTGAAACCAAGAGATGTTTTAGATATCCTGAATATGGAAACAGTGGAGTTAGGAGGCAGCGAAAAGAAGTCTGCGAAAAACCAATGTTTAAATACATCCAGTTGCGCGATAAAGAAATTATATACCGAATGATATGAAAATTTAAATTAATGTTGCTACTGTTAATATTAATATTAAATCTAATTTAAAAATATTTAAAATACTACATCGCTATTATTATTAATATCAGATTACTATTAATATATTAGTATTAAACAACTAATAATTTTGAATTGGAATCAATTAATAATTTTCAAACGATGGAATCTCTATGCTATTCCATAAGTCTCTGTGAATAAAACAGTTACACGAAACATTTCTTGGTAAAAAAAAGAAAGATTACGCTTGTAGAACTCGCCAACGAACGAAAATTCTAATTAAGTCTCTGGAACTGGGTTAAGGTGCTAAGGTTTTTCTTTGCCATTTTATGCAACTATAACACAAACTTCGCAATTTCTCGTATCTTCTAACTTTAATTACAAAATAGATCTTGGCAACCGGCTGCCGCCGGTCCCTGCAAACTTATAAACTCGCCTAACTCGATAATTACATAAGTTTCAACATTCATTACGCAACTTTTAACGTGTACCTTTGTGTTTCATAATGTTATCAAATTTGTCGGTAATTTAATTACGCGATATCTGCTACAATTTTGTGGCGCGTTAGCGTGCGTCAACGTTGTTGTTTAACAATGTCTCGTCCACATCCAAAAGCATATACATCTACGACGAGATGGAACTAGAAAACGTTAAATATTCGTGCTACGCTCGAGTGCAAAGATAACTTGCGCCAGCGGTACAACTTTTTACTATTGTTTTTAACTTTTACACCGTAAATATCACGTTACTTTCATAATTATAATTCAACTTGAAAAAATTCTTCTATTTTTCCTTCGTTGGTTCGATACGACGCGATACTCGCGGCGAACTATTCGCAATCGAATTGTTAATTGGTTTCACTCGCTATGAATTAATTATGAAATGCAGTGTACGTGCTGCAATACTCGTTAACGAGCTATTTCCTACGCTAATAACGAACTACAAGCCGTCGAAGTGGTCGCGAGTTAAATTCGAAAACGGGTTAAGGAATTACGATACGAACTAATTCCGATGGAGATGTTCTCCGAGACAAACTTCCAACAACACCGATCGAAATAGCAAATATGTTAGCACTTGACGTGGTATTCGACAAATATTAGGCTGTCGGATGTTACCGTATGTTGAAAGTATCGCATATGGCGCGAGTCACATTTCCATAATGGGAATGGCGACAGAGGTTGTGGCAGAAGAACGAACGATTAATCATATCACGCAGCTGGAAAATGTCGGATAACTTTGATCCCCTTTGAATACGCCTGATTTACCGCCGGCGATGATACGTGTCGATACATTTCGCCCGCGTTATCACTTGCTGCAATTTATAGCGAGATGCGTGGCAAAAAGATGAGAAAGTGGAACAATTACTTGATTAATTTTATAAAATATTTTGCTTGAGATTTGCTTTAAGATCAAGAAGCGAAATTATATAATAGAATTATACGATTCAATTCTATTAAAGTATGTACGTAATATAATTTATATATTGTTTCGACAAGATATACAGAATATATTATTAGAATACTAGAATACTACAGTAGTATATTACAAAGCTATTACGTGTATTAGAAATCTACAATATTACGATAATTAAAGATTAAACAAAATTTCTATAATTTAAGAAAGTGGATTTTTTATTATAACATAAGAAATAATAAAGAATGTCAGATATGTAAAGGTATAGCGATTCTTAGCTATTCTACAACGATTTCAGATATAATTTGTTAATTTAACCATACACCATCCAATTTTACATGCTCAATCGCGTAATTCCTCTATGCCACTTGCCAGACTACATATCGTTCTCGTTCTTCTCATTTGACTGCGGACGTATCCTGTTCTACTATGCTGACGAGATATACCAGCATTATTCTACTCGTTTGACTATATAAGATTATGATGCTATTTATCTAACTAAACACGATCCTCTCTCTGCTTGGCCCGCCACGTAACGTCTTCGTACTACTTGCCTGGCTGCGTATATCCATGCCATCGTCTGATCAAATACCGCGCATAATCTACTTGTCTGACCACATACTAGCTGTAACACGCTAGTTTGGTTACACACTGTATATAATCTAGTTGTTTGGTCGTACGCCGAAATACGGTACTTGTTTCAAAGTTTCGTGCACCTCTGGTTGCTTGTTCGACCGTGCACACACCTGTTCTATTCGATTCTAAAGTTCTCTGTCGCGCCATAAACGTTTCTGTTCTACACGTCTTGCCACACACAATTCTGTAACGCTTACCTGACCGCGTACGCTCCTGTAAATGACTTACCAAATATTAGTTTTAAGTAAACTTTTTATTAAATCTGATCGGTATTACGTTCTAATATTCTCTGTTTCGTGCATTTTTTTTTGTTTTAATTATCGTTAAAAATTAGCTGATAGTTTTACACAAATTTTATAAAATTCGGAATAAACATATTTCGAATGAAAATCTTGTACCTCGATAGAAAGAAAAAGAAGAAGAAGAATAATAAGAAGAAGGATATTTATTTTCGACCGTAGCAGAGTATTTAACACTAGATAAGGTTTCAGAAATAGCACGTAATTCAGCTTTCTTTTCTTAATCTAAATAAAAACTGATAAGTGCCGACTTCGTTTCACTGCAACATTACTTTATCATTATCCTAAATACACTGCATGTTCCACTCGTTCGTACTTGCCTACCCATACATCGTTCAGCTGTATCTCGCGATAACTCAGGCTCGTACGTCAAGCGGCTGACAAGATATCGCCTCGTACTACTTGCCTGACAAAACGTAATTCATTACTATTTTACAAGGATAAAATCTAACATTATCGTTACCTTCAAATAGAATTTTAAACATATCGTATTGCGCGTCGTAACTTCTTTTACTTTTAATTTTTAATCGCACACGCGCCTCTCGTAATACGCGAAGCGTAAAACTCAAAACGTAAGAAAGTTTGGATGAATACGAAATAGTCGGTGGAGCTTGGTTGCGTGGACATACACGCGGCATGCAATGGCGAGGCTGACGTGCTTCTGAAAATTATGAATTCCAGCTCATATTTTATTGTGCGAGGGATGAAAAGTCGTGCAGACGCATCTGGCGTGAACGGTCGGGTCGGCAGTGGCAAAAGGCATAATTTGTCGGACGACATGGGCGGTGCGCGTCGGGTCGGTGAAATTTTTAATTCCTTGCGAGGAAACGCGGAGAAAAGCCGGGGCTCGTTTGTTGCCAGGCAATTACTCCTGTGCAATACGGCATAATGGATGCGTGGAGACGTAGAAAAACGACTAGACAGAAAGACCAGTTACGCTACCGCTCCACAGTATCTGGACATTTGCTTGTTTCTCGTAAGACGTACTTTAATTACCAGATTACGGACGAATCAAACTACGATGCTTTCGTCGTTTACGACCACCACATCTACGGTGGCTGACGAAAGTATTCGAATACTTTCCGCAGGAGACTTTTATGCATATGTTTGTTCATAAGTATTAGAACAGTTACCGATTGGTCGTTAATTTGTACACTTTGATAAAATTTACTTAACGGTGCTGTCTTTTCGCATAGGAAACTTAAATATTTTTCTCGCATCAAAAGAGGGAACACGATGATATTTTTCCACGATTTTCGTGAAAGAGGGTTAACAAATCTGATTTAACGAAATTAAGCCAGAGCACCGTACGGAGCTTAGAGTTTAAGGAAGAAATGAACTTATGGAACAGGATTTTACGCTGCAAAGCGGTGCAAGTGGCTGGGAGTTAAAAAATTAATTTTTTCCCTGGTAGGATTAAAGCAAATGTCTACGCCTTCCGTTGGATAAAATCTTCGTCTTTTTTTCCTTCCCATACAAAAGTTCTTTTTTCATATTTACGTTGTTCGCGTTGTTTCAGCCAGTCTTTACCCGTTTCTCGTTCCCGACACGGGTTTCCGTAATTATTTCGACCAATACATTTTCATTTGACGGGACGCTAGCCGTAAATTGAGCAGCTGATTCGTCACGGCAGCTTTAATGAAAACATATTTCGCATATTTCAAGTTTTCTATGTAAATATTTTTCGGCTATCGATCGAAGACCACACGGGCAATGTATGACAAGTTCTCGTTGATTTTCTGACTTTCGTGTCGTTTGTTAATTAAAAGGAACTACTTTAATTCGTATAAAATAATCGACTGAATGAACATTAACATAGATATATACGTAACAGATAATGTTAGTAATATTTTTGAAACGTTCGATTTAAATATAAACGATAACGACGCGTATTTGATCTGGAAATCAAACCGAAAGATATTTTGTACGTGGAATTCAAACGCAGATGAAATATTTGTTAATAAAACGTGGTAGTGAATATTTTTTAAAGACATCTTTGTGGATTTATTGCAGAAATAGCGAGTAAAATTCGAGGAGAAGCGAAGATAGCAAAAGAAAAGGGGGATTTATCGTGCGTTTCCAACCTGGTAAGTTTCAATGGCAGCCATATATCATTCTACAATAGCAAAATAACATTTTTCGACACAATACGTTAACACTGCTAACAAAATGAAGAATTCTAAACATTATCTGCATCTACCTTTTTCCTTTCTGTCTGCTTAAAACTTCTCTGTAACGTTTCAAAGTATCACACAGAACTCGAAAGAAGTTATGAAAAAATTGTCGCGCTCGTACATCACCCTATTCTATCTATTGTTTCGCTAACAAAAGTTTTCCTACGTTGACACGTGGGATTCCATTACATTTCCCTCGAAACGTATCCAACGTGAGAAAGGAACAATCCTGCATGATGTACGACGAGAATATTCCGATTTCGAGCGTTACATACGCGACCAAGGAAAACTCGTGTCTCGTTTCACATCTGCGGCCCTCGAATTTCACTGAAATTCTCACACCGATGTCTCCGAGCCTCGAAACAACCTTCTATCGTCCGTTGTTCGCCGACGACTCGATTACGACGCGATAAAAGTGGACTAGCCGAGGAAAATTTACGCCATCGCGTCGCTATTAAGAAGCTGTCGAAGTTAATAGCGGCAATTCGTTTTTGGCTACAGTCGACTCGCAACTTTCTCGTTCACTTCCTCCTACCCTTCGCTTCCCTTTGACTTTAACTCCGCCAGAAACCAGCCAGTTACCGTAACAGCTTCTCTCGAGAAGTCGGACGACACACTTGCCTTTTCCACTTGCCGCCGCTGTGACTGCTTCAACTACTGAAATACTCTCGTCGTAGTTTCTCGGGTGCAGGACAAATACGACTGAATGATATTGTTTACGTTTGAGCGTAGTTAATTTTTTGCCGATTACAGAAGCATAGAATTCTGGAGAATATTCGAGTGTGTAAAAAGTGATTTTTTCAATAATTCTTGCAGAATCAATACGAATAACGAATACATAATCCTGTTAACGAACGAGTATATTTGATTTTTTAGCGATTAAAGAAAGAGTGAAATTCTGGAGAAGGAATTGGAAGATCCGATGTATGAGATATCGAATAAAGCAATGTCATTTATACTCCACGACTATACGCTAAGAACTAAAACTAGAGTTACATTTAAAGTGTTATCCAAGCTATGGTTGACTTTAATTGTAAATTCTCTCTGTCAAGCTCTCTCTAAAATTCCACTTCCCAAATATATTACAACTTCTTACTCTTTGACATCAACAATTATTTATTCTTGCTTTATCCCTTACACTCGACCAAGACTATTCTTACACCACGTTATCGTAGTATCAACATGTTGTTTGTTTCAATAGTCACACCTGCAGTTTATTCGACTAACTTTGAAAAACTGACATTTTCGAACCTAACAGATTGTTTCCATTTTCAATTTGCTTGTATCGAGATCCTTATTTATATTCAACGACGCAATTGATAAATAAAATTTGTCACCCTATAGACCACGATCAAATAATTTAATAAAAGGTTCGAAAGTGATTCGAGTCGCATAAAATTTTATACCGCTGGAAGGATCCAACTCACATAAACTGCGAACAATTTCATCGTGATCTCGATTAATTCGGTCGTTTCTAGATTTCCGGGATTCTCAAGGACGAAGAGACGGGAGGGGCTTGTAATTGAACAGAGTCCAGTGCATGTCGGATAGCCAGAATTTTCAGGCGGCCACCTAATTCAACGCGAATCGATGTCTCGAGTTGAAACCGATGCCAGGAGGCCGGCACAATCCAGGAAACGGGTTTCCCTGCATTTCAGACACTCCTACGTGCTTCCCGCTAACAGATTGCCTGTGTTCTCCGAATCGACGCGTTTAGCTTAGGATTATTTAGCTTTGGGATTGAATGCTGATTTGGCGCAATGGTATCGGTGAGCAGTTTCGTTCGAACGAACGTTTCGTCGATGACGCTATATCGTATGTGGTCTCGTTTTACGATGAAAGATAAATCGTTTGGACTTGAAATTTAAAGCGACAGGGTACAGATTCTATGGAAATTTTATAGAATAATATACACTGTAAAGATACCATTATCATTGCCAATGTGTTGGTTTCTTCGTTTTTCATTGAAACAATTATTTACGTAAACTGAAACAATATATTGGAATGCAATAATCCATCGACACGCAGTAATATCGCAACGAATGGAAGCGATATACAATTCGTAAAAAAACGAAATTTTAATTTCTTTATCCGTAGATAACGATCGTTCTATAGAAAATTGGAAAGCAACATCGAGGTTATCCAATTTTTGGAAGTTTAAACGTTTCCAATGGCAAGAGTGATCTCCTTTAATAGCACCAGAGGGAAATTGCACGTGCTCGTCCCCGTTGAAAATTTCGAGCGCAGCAAAGTGTAATACAATGCGCGTGTTAAAATGAACGCTCACGTTCCGTATAAATCCGGCCAATTTTTCCCAGGATCGCGCACGCAATAAACATTGATCAGGCTCGTTCTTTAGCCCGTGACGCTATAAAATACCGTGAAAACGAATACGAAAATCGGTCGTTCAATCGATCGTCGTTTTGCATTCTCCTTTCGAAAGTCTATGCTTTAAGACGCGCACGTGCCGTGGAAACACTTATGTCTTTTGGCAGATTTTCCACTTTCAAGAATTCAATATTTGGTAGATATAACAGCAGGAAGGACATTGTTCGAATAAAATCCAACGGTACAAAAATCCAGTGTCGTGTTAACGTACGATGTCATTGTATTTTCCTGTGCAGAGCCCCGAAAAACTTTCTTAATTTCTTCAAACAGACGAAACTTGAAGATGAAACGTTAGGACCCGAAAAATACCGAAAAAGAACACTGGTTAAACGGATGAAAGAGTGGCGCGAAACAAAAGCAATCGTAAAGTCGTCAACGTGAAATAGGAAATGCTCTTTCTCCATCGATCTGCATAAAATGGAATTTCAGTTGCGTGTTATTGAAACGAACGAACAACTGTGATCGGCGCGGGTTATTCAGAAGTTTATACGTCTCGATGGCATTGTATCTGGCATCTATTATTTCGAACCGGCACCGATAGGCCATGCCAAAGTGGCCTGGCAGCATTGAAAGATCAACACACGTTATTATGTATCATGTACACGTATTATGTATGTAGTCCTTACGGCTAACTCGCACAGGGTCGTACTACTAGCTGACTACGAGGTAACTTCGGTTTTCTCCAGTTGGCGATCAGCTTCGGCCACTGTACCAGGACTCTTACAATTCCCAGTTAGAACAACACAATGCATACAGAGAAGGGAAACTACTTTATGCGGAACTCGAGGTACGCGGGGAAATTGCATTTATAGCGGAGCACCGAGGAACTGCGCGTATGTCTGTTGTGGACAGTTGTTGTAATTGTTTGATTTATATGAAAATTGGAAACACAGCATGAGCTGACCTCTCCGGTGACTGACGTAATAAGTCTGGGTTTGTTGTATGCTGATTCTACTTAAGGGAATCTCGATGGCTGTCCGATTTAGTTGAATTTATTTCTGCGTTATTATCGATTTTCCTGAAAAGAATTGCGAATAACCGTGTTGCAAAATTTTATTCGCGAAGTACGATCATCTTAGAAATCGTTTAAAGAAAAATGAAAGAAGGAAAGATTCGTTGATTCAATTACGAATATCTCATTCCTGTCTTTGATTTGCCACGTCTGTACGTTTTATTCGAACTGATTTCATTAGTATCGCGATATAAGATTTTAAACACGAAGAAAATACAAAACAGGAGGCCACAGAAACTTGCATAGAATTTTTACATAAAGGTTACTAGAATAGAATTTTTTTGTTGTATAGAATTTTCCTAAAAATGTTCTATCCACGCAACGAATATAAAACGAGATACCATAGAAACTTCGATAAAATTTCCATATAAAGGGATTTTTTTTATATTTCATATTCTCTTCGTGGTTATTTTCCCGTTGAAACTATTTTATCTGGAATTAGTATTGGAAATAGTATTATCGAAATCAATAACGTCAATGTCAATATGACGTTAGAATGGTGAACGTTGAGAAACACGAGCGATACAACTATTCGGCTTACGGCCGACGAAAACGCGGGATTTCGACCATGCGCGGTTTTCAAGCCAGCAAATCATTGCGGGGAAACGTAGGACAGTGTGCAATTACATCAAGCTTTAGTGAACTAACCCATGGTTGCCCGGACGATTGGAAATCCCCGGGTCAGGTACGTGGCGTCGACCACCTACGTACTATTAGGTGCTCACCTAGCTGGATCGTGCACACGCGATTTAGCCGGACGTTGTAGATAAATTTCTGCAGACGCCTGCCCGTTCCCCCCGACGCCCGTAATCCTCCGATTACACGATCAAATCGGCAGCAACATAAAAAGTAAGAGTCTCTTGTTCGCTTTTAATGAGTTAGCCCGAAAGAACGATCGCTTTCCGATTTTCTCCGAGATTTCCTTGCAAACACACCATTGCGAACAAAATATAACTCCGTTTTATTCATACGGTTTTGTTTCACTGACGGCAACGTTGTTCGTTTAATAAATTGATTCATTGTGTATCACGGGAGGGGCACGCGCAGGTTGTCAGACATAGTAACGTCAATTTCAAGCCTTAAACGTTATCACACAGAACGTGATTTGAAACATTTGTATTGTATAAAAAGATTTGGAGATTGAGCCGGAAGGCATATCGTTATACCGTTGAATCGAGCTACTTGTCGCGTTAAGTTCATGGTACGCGTATTGATTAATTTATATCGTCTAGAGACATGCTGCTTTAGACTAAGAACTTCTAATCTCAATGGAAGCCTGTAACACAGCTGAAGATAATTCCTATAATTAATCTTCTTACGTGGGATTTGCTTCAAGACGCAACAAATAATTTATAAATGATATTCGGAATTCCTATAGAGGGAAAGTCAAAAATACTCGTATTGTTTCGTGTATGTAAACGCAGACTTTTAATATCGTTTAAAAAATGTACAATATATATATATATATTATATTATTATATATATTATATATATATTATTATATATATATTATTATATATATTATTATATTATTATATATATTATATATATATAAGACATTATAATATAATAGACATACAGACAGGAGATTGTCTCTCAAACGAAAGAAGAATTTTTTAAAAGCTTCGTCCATACGACCCGAACCAAAGCTGCCCCCTGTGACAGGAAAAAAAAGAAAATATCTTCCTCTCGCATATACGATAAGCACCAGAGATGTATGTGTACCGAATAAACACAAAGACAAGCCAACTCCGATTTTTTTCAAGCGTGATATCAACTCGCCGGACAATCATACCATACGAAGCAGCGTTTCCAGACGGCGGACGTCGACAATAAGCACACGCGCGCAACGGTATAAAAACGCGATTAACCCCGGGTCGAGCCGTAATCGCGAGTCATAAATAAAATCGCATCACGCGTAATATCTGCTCGTACGAATCGCTGGCCGTGACTAATGTCCTGCCTCGTTAGATGCAAAGCCGGCTCGTTTGCGGATTACTGGCGTCTTTTGTGTTGGCACGAATCGGCCAGCGCCGTAACCAAAGGGAGAACTAAAAAAAAAAAAAAGAAAAGAAAAAAGAAAATGGGGCGAAACGAGGGAAGGAAGAGAACACTCCGTTAACCTAAGTCTACATCCTTCAGCGTGGCAATAAAGACGGCTAAGC
Source organism: Bombus impatiens (assembly GCF_000188095.3). Taxonomy (NCBI): domain Eukaryota; kingdom Metazoa; phylum Arthropoda; class Insecta; order Hymenoptera; family Apidae; genus Bombus; species Bombus impatiens. The sequence continues at coordinate 498 of NT_181968.1, read as the reverse complement.
GAATAACGGAACAGAAGCCACGAGAACATTTCGCAGGGAGCCTTAGCCAACGTTTGCCGGATGCTAGAATGCCAAAGGACCTTGGAATGCGTACAAACTGCTTGGATAAGGAGAGCACACGTTGGTGCTGGTGTCATAGAAGCTTCTCTTTGAGCTGCTGATGCGTTACTGAGTTCCGTATTGTGAAAGTATAACGGAAAAGAACAATAGAAAAGCTTCTCGAAAGTAGAAGAAATAGAGAAGCATACGGGTAGCGAAGGCGCTTCCAATTGAAAACTGGGAGAGATGTATCGTGTTTGGTGAATATCTCTGAAATGAAACATCAAACACGTTGAACGAAACTATCGGTATATGCTAAATCGCGTATTGTATTTTTATTTGTATGGACTATATTTTTCTGTCGAGTATGCACGCTTAAAATAGATATGTATGTCGGGTTGACGTTAGACTTTGGGGCGTGTGACGTATCTTCGTTAGGACAAGCCATCGTTGTTGTTC
>NT_181967.1:0-5839 GCF_000188095.3 Bombus impatiens | reverse complement strand
ACCCCCGAACAGAAAACACAGCTGAGCCAACGTGCTCTCCGGCTGAAATGCCTTCCACCTTTCAGAGGGAAGAGTGTCTTGCTTCAGCCCTCTGCGCGCACCACCGCACCACCGCCACTGCCACCGCCGCCTCGTCCTCGTCCTCATCCTCTTTTCCTTGCCGTTTCTCTCGCAACTCTGCTCGCTCTCGCCCCCTCCAACACCCTTCTGTTCTTCCTTCTACCACTGACGTTGCCATTCCCTCCCAGCGGAACATAGTAAAACGCATAACTGATTAAATAATCGAAGGCATCTAACTTTCGACTTTGTATGCCCTTGATATCCGAGTCTCGTCTCGATTCGTTCGTTCTATCGGTCAATCGAATCGAAGTTTAGTCGCAGATCGAATATTTTACCGATCGACTTGCGTTTGGTCTTGATTTCTCCATGATCTACTTTAAGGAAGGGATCGCGGAGGATGGTTGCGGCCGATCAGAAGTTCGTCGAGTGTCATCGAGTGGTCGTTGATAACTGGCCGTCAGAAGAATGTTTATTCGATTATCGAGGCGATCGGTTTCTTAATTAGTCGAAAGGTTTGCTCGCCTACCCCGAGCGAAAGCGTTTTCGTCGTTAGCTGCAGTGGAAAATCCAGAGGACACTTGCATCTAGACGGTGGCCCGTATTTCTTTGTCGGCCGCGCATTTATCATTCAATGAATAATTCTCGGATTTCCCGACGAAACCGGTGCCCGCTACGACGAACAGGTATGCGGGAAACTCTAAACTTATCCACGCGGTCGATTATACTTGGTGTCCGCTTTTCCGCTAGACCGGACCTTTAAAACATAGAATATATTCCAGAATTTCTACCGCTCGAATAAAAGCAAAATACTTGGAAAAATAACTGGCAGTAAAATACTCGTTTCTTTTCTTCGAAACATCGATATATTAATATAGGTCTCTATCGTGAACGATACACAACGAAATAAACATCTTCGTAAAAGCTATAAATTAAATATTCTTTGTTTTATTTCACATTCGAACGATCGACCAGATATAGAATCGAAACGTAGATCGAACGATACGAAACTCCACCACACTCGCCTCTATGAAAAACGAAATCGCTTACTCTCCACGATTTACCACTTGTTCTTCGCAAAGGCATTTTTAGCAGAACATTTGTTCATTAACGTTCGTACTTTCTGTACGTTCCTCGACGCACGTTTACCTAGTTATAGTATTATTACCTACTCTTTTGAGCGCGAGCAGTGTCCGTGGCCGTAAAAGGGTAAAAGGGGTATTTCGCGGGTCGTCTCCGCAGACGGTGATTACATTCGCATTTTTTTCCCACCGTGCTCTTAGCACTAGGCCGCGCATTGCGTGTCCCCCACCGACGAAGTTGCCGCGTTATCTTTATCATTACCGGCGGCGCTAGTTTCTATTTAGTGCTGTGCGGCGGCGGCGTCAGTCGTTTCACCCTATATTCCTTACTATTTTATGCAAACAAATTTTTTGCCTGTGTCTCTGTTTCACGTCGGTAGCGAACAAACAACACGTGAAGCCCTCGGGTTCCACGGCGATCTAGCCGTTGCGGTGCGGCGCGTTAATAATCGCTCATTTGCGTAATTAAGTAAAGAGCGAGCCGAGCGCGAGCTGGCGCAGCCCCCGGTGAATTCAGCATTTCCGCGTGGCACGGCGTGGCGACGCGATTCTTGCGTAATAATTTCGCAAGCTCGTTCGGCACTCGCACTACGAAGTGTCAAGCGGGGACACGCGATCGTGCAAATACGTATAGGATAGGACGACGATTCGATCGGTATCGATCAAAGCCAACCGACGACTTACGTACGCTACACGTCCTCCTGCCTATCCCTCTGTAAACCAATACACACATGGAAACCTACGTATATGTGCGTTTAGCGGTATCGTTCAAGCGCGTAGTGCAGCCCTCTCTGAGCACCCCTTCCGGTTCACCGTACTTACGCAACCGGTACCCGTTACCCGCTACCGTGTGCATGTCGCGGAGAATACCTGTCTCCGTAAACTGTATTCCCTGTGTGTACGTCGTAACCCCTAAGCCCCACCTTGCGTCGAGCCACCCCCGTGAGGGCGGCCAGAATAGGAGACGGAGCGACAACGACGGAATAGTCAGGCTACAAGGCCGAACGGGAGGGTGGGATGTGACAGTGTGTCGGAGAGATGGAGGGCGTTCTGTTCGTTCTCCGTCGCTCCGTCTTCGTCTGTTACTCGACGCAGCGTAGATTTGCAGATAGCCGAGTAATTTAGTAGTGGAAAGGGATTGCAGATAAATATCGTTAAAAAGCTGAGAAACCGCGAATGATTTAATAAATTCGAAAGTTTTCGATGGTTATCGCGCGACCGATGGAATTTTAGATCGCTGAAATACACGATGGTTTTGGATTTAGATAATCGGATGATTAAACGTAATTGAAAATATTTAGCGACTCGCGGAGTAACCGTAGTGGTAGTTGTCGAAGTTTTTCAAAGTCTTGGAAGAATCGAGACAATGGAGTTTGTTCGAGAACTTTAACGTAGCGGAAATATGCGATAGTTCAGCGACAGCCGTTCCGTTCTACCGTCTTGAAAATTTCTCAGCAACTCGATTACTTTACGTATTATTATAAATTAGGAGCCCTTGAAAATCTTCGGAAACTGAAGTCCCGCCTTAATAAACATAAGCACCTTGAAAGCGACGAATGTTTTATGAGATGCCGATCTCGCATATCTTCGTTTATTAATCTCACCTCGAACTAAAACGAGATTACTCGAATTAATAAAACAAATTTACCACCGATTCCGTGCAGGTATCCGAATTTCTGTTTTTTAAGGAGGTCGCTGCTCGTTAAGTAAATTTCATATAAAAGTAGCTTAAATCTTTAACGCAGGATATTAAAGGGACGCGATCCAGCTTATTATTCAGCCGAAAACATACCTGCATACATAACGTAACTTCCGTACGCATGCATGATAACAGCTTCGTTACATTTATTACTTGTTTACACGTTACGTCACATACTCGCGAGGCTCGCAAGCCAGTCTAGCGGCGATCCAATATCTTGCGCAATTTAAAAATCCTCAAGCCCTCTTGCCATGCTAACGATCCCCACGATTCTGAAGACTTCGAAGTATTTCGAATTCCGATAACACCTAATAAAAACGATTTCAGGCATCCATCCTCGTGGAAGAAAAAAGCGAGAAACAAAAGACGGAGAAAATCCATGCGCGCACGAGCTCACGTACACGCACGCATACGAAATCGCGCGCCAACTCTCGCAATGCGTGCTACGAGAAGGCCGAAGACAAGGGTGAGAAAGGGCTACAATATTCTCTATGTATTAACCACGTATCCGGCACATAGCCTAGCACAGTACATGGAAGGAATGTTTGTAAGGTGTAATACATAGGCTACGACGTACATACGGTCGCACACGTTTACCTTGGCGCATATACACGCGCGCATCGATACTACACCCACGGAATACTAGCGTACAGGGGTAGTTGGGTGGGAAACGGGGCTGCGAGGGGTCGAAGCGAGGATGGGCAGAGGGTCCCAACGCGGCTGACACACAAACAACGGAACCACCTCCACCTCCTGCGATCCTCTCCACCCTTCGTCCACACTGTCCAACCACCCTCCTTCGACTCTGCCCAGCCAGGCCACCCCGTGAAACCCACCCGTCCTAGCCCGCCACCCCTAACCAGCGATAGGTACAGCTGAATTACACATCGCGAGCGAGACAGAGAATCGAGTGTAGAAAATTATGAAGAAAGCCACCGAAGCTTTCCCAGTGGTTGGTACCGGTGTTCGAGAAACGCGCGGTGGTGCTAGTTGTTTCGAAGTTGCGACTGTACATGGTGTAATCGCGAGCACGGGTCGCTGGATCTCGCGGACAACAGATGGAGAGCGAAAGTTCGCAGAGTTCGATCGGCCGCCGATCGATCTCGCGGTCGAGCAAAGGCGAGCAAACTCCCACGGAGGACGTCGTCGCGTCGAGTTTCGAGAGTCGAAGTTCGTATTTTTACAAAGAAACTCGCAAGAGGGAGAGGCAAATAGGGTTGTAAGGTAGTAAACGTATAATTTTACGGATAACAAATTTTGAATCGTTTTCAAATCGCCTAACGGTGGTACTTACGTTTGAAAAAAAAAAAACGCACGTCGGTGCATCTCGGTTTTTAGCGAATATTTCGCAACGCGTTTCATCAAACGACCTATCAGCAGCCATCGTGAATTTATCCATGCGAGGCTGTCTCGAATCAACTATTAGATTCAACCTGCGGCTGAATCACACGCACTTTGAAGTGATCGCGAAACCGAGTAAATTCGGAAAACGGAAAATTATGAAGATGAAACTGCACGATTCACGGTGCTTTTTTCAAACTTCTCTATAACGAGGCAAATGCCGCATTGAAATTCATGCGACCTTTTGATGCATCAACTTCATCTCTTTTTTTTTTTTCCCCCCGTTTTTTCTACATTTCGCGAATCGGAAACGAGCGAGTCGGTGGAAAGCGAGTAATTCGTGCCGGGACGCTTAAACGAAATAAAATACAATGCACGTCAATTGGAAAAAGCACTTTGCACTTATCTCGATATCTTTGCTCGTCAATTCACCCCACATTGCTCTTCAACCCTATACACACATCCATGCAGAGGCCAACCCTTGCCAGCGGTAGGTACAGTTGAATTACGCACCCCAATGCCGGTGTGGAATTAGGGTGGCATGTGAAACGCTTGGAAAATTATAAGGAAACAGGTGAACATTTTCTCTCTGGCCTATGTAAAAAAGGAGCTTTTACCCGCGATAAGCGAAGTTAATCGATTCCCGTGAAATATTCATAAATAAAATTAAATGGTTGATTATGTGGTAAAAATATAATTGGTGTATCGTGCAAATGTATTAACGTTGATGTATTAAATCACGAGTTAAATGATAATTATGAACCGTGTGTTTTAGGCATATGTAGACAGAAAATCGATATTTCTGAAATATTGCCTGCTATACGGTTAATAGCGTGCTATACGGCGAATGAAGAAAAAATTCGCAAATACATCATACAGGAAAAGTTTATTTCTGCTATATTGGCAATGGGATTCTCTAAGATTCTTTAACATACGAAGAAGCGCGTAGAGATTTTTTAGAGAAGCATAATGATAAAGAATAAATGGATTATTAAACGTGTATGTGAAAAAAATTTTTCGAAACGCGAATCTGACCGAAGTAAAATATTGAAAAAATTTCATTCGACTAGCTTAAATCACCCGACATAAAAGTCAGCATTAAAACGAGTACCAACAAATGCAAAATTATATATCATCTAAAACAAAAATCCAACTTCCATTACGTTAATACTAATATACATGCATTTAATCCTCGAGATGAACGGAGACTTCGAATCGAATAATATCAATAATAAAAGGCGGAGGTAATTCGAATATCTCGGTAACACGGATAAATCGTCGAATCATCGTGGAAACTGTAGACCGGGGTATAAATAACATATTCAGCAGAGGTATAAAAAGACCGACGACACCTGGGTACGGAAACGAGTGTGAACGACGGAAAAGCCAGTAATACCATAGCCGCTGCACGCTATACGTCATTCCGTAAAGGTCAGTCGGCGTTTCCTCGCGTAGAAATTCAGCGGCGTATCGTTCGTTTCACGTTTAGCGGACGAGAGCCGGCTTTTCCATCAAGATCAAGCTTTTCTTTTTCCTGGTAGACCTTTCCGTGGAAGCGATACGCATCGTTACTCTTCTTGTCAGCTGGCAGAGCGGAGCTACGCCGAGGCAAACCTCTTCTCTTCTCTTCTCTTCTCTTCTCTTCTCTTCTCTTCTCTTC
>NT_181966.1:0-4154 GCF_000188095.3 Bombus impatiens | reverse complement strand
GGAGAAAGACTGACCCCCTCGGCGATTGTAGAAGCGATGTTGAGAGGGCCACAGGAATACGAGGCCATCCGCCTCTTCTGCGAGCGAGTTATGCTCGCAAAGGAGGAAGCAGAAAGGGAGGGAAAGAAAAACTCTCACCCTTGTAGGATAAAACGATGGAGGAGGATGACAGTCAGGTGGCCTAGAGCCGCTTCATCGCTGTCCCAACGGACCACGACTAGAAGGGACTATAGCGCTAGGGGAAATGCCCCCCCCCAACGCCAAATTAAACAGACGGAGAATTTTAGGACTGGCTCGAACAAGAGGACGCGAGAAGGGGGTGCAACAGAAGATAATCCATAAGAGGTTCCTGGAGCACTCCTGTCATGCGTGTAGGATGGTCATCGTGGAGTTTTAGTCGGTAGAAGTCCGACACTAGTTAGTAAGGCAAGTACGATAACTAAGGAAGGGCGAATGAAAGGAGTTGCAGACCAAATCCATTTCTAGCTTGACGAACTGAAATTAAATAAACAATAATAATAATCATAACACTCCCGTAGAGCAAACTATGCAAAACTCCATAATAGGACAGTTAAAAAAGAAATAATAGAATCAACTATATCCATTCAAATGTCGCGAGTAATCGAACGAATTGAATTACATCAGGAATGTTAGAGTGATTGGGAAAAAAGGGATAAGTATAATATATACTTCCGTTTGAAACATAGTAAAGATCGGATGTTTCATGCTATCTCAAATTTATTATCTTTCTGTGCAATTGTTAAAAGAAAATGTCACTTTATAAACCCCGTTCATCTAAGATACTTTTCAGTAACTCGTTTGATTCGCCTCAGGTAAAACATTAATTTCCAAAGGCTTTATCGTATAATTATCGTTTAAATAATGGGCTGTTACAGATTTATAAATTTTAGATGCCTGTAAATGAAGAAGATGTTATGAAAGATATGAAAATGGCAAGTCAGCATGCTGCGTAAAATATAAGAACGATGGAATATTTTACGAGAGATTGAAGTTAACAAATCATTGTTACAAAAGTTGTTTCTAAAACGAAGATGGACATTATGACGTATAAATAATTTTCGTGTTGATAAAGCAGTGGAGACTTCAATAATAAAGGCTTCAAAATCAAGAAAGTCTTTTTTTAAGGGAACGTTGTTCGGCTGAAACAACTTCAGCGGCAGACGTTAACTAGTTTGCGTTACATTCAAATCTTCAGACCTTCCTTTATTAATATCGAAGAACAAACGCAAATGTGGAGGACTCAACCAAATGTCACAGACGGGCAAACAGCGTATAACTTTAAAATAATTTAAGATCCGAGTTGAGTGCGATGAACGACGCTACGGAAACTATTCGATACATTCGTGGCGTGCCAATGATTGTATCACTCGAAGTCCAAAAAACGATTAATCTCACCATTAGTGTATTAGCAGAATATTAGGAGCCTTCGCACCAATATCTGTAAGCAAGATTACATGATTACAGATTACATGATCTGCAACGCGGGATAGTATAATTGCAACAAGACTACAACATTATCATTTTTTTCCTTTTTCTCTGGAGATCTGATTACATTCAGATATCTCTTCCGCAGAGTTGGATTTCTTCGATTACAATGTTTATTCTTGTGATAGATCTGGCCTAACTTCTCTAGAGGCAGTGCTGTCCTTATTAGCGTAAAAAGTCAATTTTGTAGCTCATGTGTTCGTCTTAATATTTCGCACATTGAACACTAGTTCGTCAGGATTCAATGTTTGTTCAATGTTTACCGTTGTGGTGGCGGTATACCTTTCACCAACGTCTTCATACTACCTTTACTACTACCTTCATGTTATCTGTATGCTAATACCGCATTTATACTATGAATTTACCGACAACGTTATTGAAGTTGGTGATCTGTGTTCAGTTGGCTGCATATTTATGTTTATATTACATATATTTCTATTCGGCGTCTTTAGTCCTTTCAGTTTCACATCAAGTGAATCCGTGACCATCTCTATTCTGAGATGCAGTCAACATGCGACAACATCTATACTTTTGTGGTCCGACATGGATCGGATCTGCATGGAATTCTCCCAATTGTTTTTAAACGTAGCTTCGTATTATTCCGCGTGCTTTGCAACATGTTTAACAACTCGTTGATGACAGGAATTCTTCTGGATGCTTGGAAGACTGATACAATTACTTCTACATTTAAATCTGGCGATGCGGTGAACCGTAGACCGGTCTGCATCATCGATGTAATGCCAAAATTATTCGAAAGCGTAGTTGTTGACATTGCTAAACTTCATGTCACGTCCCTGATCTGTAACGAGCAACGTGGCTTTACGCCAGCTTTGTCCACAGTAACTAATCTCTCTATTTACCGTAATTTTGTCTCAACCAGTCTAGAGAATAACCAAGTGAATAGAGTGTACAGCTTTTTTAAAAAGACTTTTCAATATTAGGAGTTCAAAAGTGTTTCACTGGGTTCTTGTAATCAGTCGCTTTCTTGGTTGACAAGTTACTTTAGCGATCATACGCAGTATCCCTCCAGGGTTCACTTCTTGATCCCTTGTACATCATTTCATGACTTGCGTTTCGCCTCAACTGAATCTTGACAACATTGACAACTGGTGCAGAACAAACGATACGTCGCTCACTTTAGACAAATATTACTTGGTGACACTGTCATTTCTCAGTTTTCGAAATTAAGCAATTTGGGTGTCCGCTACAGCACTGTTAAATAACCTACTTCACCGACAGCGTGTAGTTGGCGAGATCTCTAAAGAATCGGGCTTGTGAAGCGTTGTACGGTGAACTTTCAAAGCTTGCGAACTATCAAAATGTTATATTGTTTTTTCGCATAACCTCGTCTAGAATGTACATCTGCCATTCCGTTTCGTCATTCGATCAGGTATAAACAGTCAATCGAGAGAGTTCAACATATCTTCTTCAGATTTGCAGCATTGAATCTGAGTCCGGAAATGGTCGTAGCAGATTACGATTATTTCCCATCATGAAAAAAATTAACATACGATCTCTTGAGTCACGGAGAATTACTGACCCGTAAATGCTGACCTGATGTTCTTATTCCAGTTGATGAATGGCTTTGTGAGTTGTTCGCAACTTCCATCGAAGATACATTTTTATTATACGAACTTCGAGGCTGAGATTTACCTTTCATCCAATTTGCTATTCTTCTATATTAGGTAACTCTTACCTCCTAAATCACATCTGTATCAAAGCGAATATGTTCTGTGCATATTTAAATCATTATGCACATGATATTTTCTATTTCTAAAAATTAAAAATTAAAATATTCCTGCCAATGTAATTTTATGTATTTTTAGTATAAATCTCTCAACTGCTTGCATACAGATATATAGCGTTTGTACACTAATGGGAGTTTTTCCTGTTTATAGTAGTACTAGAGATAAATAAATTCGTAGGTTCTACGTTTCTTTATACGTAACATAATAACGTTCTTAGGATAAATTCCATGATCCACTACACATCGCTTCATCCGTATCTCATAATATCCCCACTAATGCAAAATGATTTTTGCAAAAACATTTTTGTGATAACATTAATCCTTCCTGAGATACTCCACCATTCTTACTTCAACATAATATCGTTGACGATATCTACCAGTATCTTTTGTATCATTTGAAAAGGGAACCTTTCGAAACGCTTATATAGAGGATTTATGAACATCTTTTTAATGTTTTTGTTTTGACATGAACACATGCTCTTTCATTAGGGATAAATGGACATGCTATACAGAATCATTCACATATACCATATCGGTAACAGTGCGTTATTTAAAATCTACGTTTAATATTAAGAATTACAGGTTCTTTAAGAATTAATATTCTACACCTTTAATGAATGGGGTTTCAATAATACTAACTTTAACGTGTACCCAATTTATAATCAATGCGAACATAGTAAATCTCATACGTGGAAACTTATTGCCTCTTTCGCTCACATTTGCAGGTGCACAAACGATAGGAAACAATTACATATCGAAATAAATAATATGAACATTTCACATCCGAATGTAACAAGTTATTTTCAATTGGCAATAAAATGTGCGGCAATCATTCGGCAAGGTTAATGGAAATTTTAAAGAAACGCAGAGCGATTGTTCGATTTTTCCATCGGTCTATATC
>NT_181965.1:0-4352 GCF_000188095.3 Bombus impatiens | reverse complement strand
AGTTCCAAAGGGAAGGCTCCGATGTCCTTTCATCTCCGACATGTATAATAATTAAATAGCAAAATTATTGCAATTTCTTTTTTATCGTTAAAACTTCTTTGCTTGTTATATTATGTATTTATTGAATTCTTTGAAAATAACAAAAAAAGTTGCAATTAATTTTTTTAATCATTTTGTCTCAAGCCTGTATTTTTTCCAAGTGATTTTCATTTTTCTTAATTTCCCTCTGTTATAAATAGTATAATGGAACCAAGTCATGGAAAAAGAACTGTCTCGTAGCAAAATGTGCTGCGAAATAAAATTAAGGCGGGTGAAATAGATTGCCGAGAATCAATCCCGCAACAGGCTATACGCTTAAGACAAACCGCGCTGTTAATAGGCTGTGATGAGCCAGATTATGTAGTTATATCGGGTGACACGATTTGATGGAGCATGCCGGATTTTCAGTTCAGAACGGATATGAAACCGGAGAACGTGAATGGTTATCGATCACCAACAATTTTCGAATGTTCTGTAGTCTGACAATAAACTTGTTCAAGTTAATGTTTTTAACTAGTATTTTATGATAAAGTAAAGTCTTTCAAGTATGTATTTTTTATTATCAAATAACTTTTCCTTTATTTATTCTTGTTTCTATTCATCCAAATATTTCTACTTTGTTCTGTTAATTTAAATGTTGATAATAATCAGGACACGTATTGAAAGAGTAAAAGACCAAAAAGTTATAAAAACATTTGAACATTCGTAATCGTTTATAACATTGATAATTTATAAAACAAAAACAAAAATATTGTATTCATTCGTCTGTAGAGTTAAGGAATTATAATAAAATATTACATTAAAATGTAGAGAATATAAAGTAATACATTCGAAGAATTTATGTATCCTAAAACCAGTAGAAAAATCACACAAATATAAAAATTATTTCAATTAAATGCGATATGTTTTATGTGGTTAAATTTTTATTCGCGAAAACGACATTCCGAGGAACATAAAAAATAAATAAAAAAGAACAATTGTTTACGATTAAAACCAAAATGGTGATGTCTGTACCTTCGATAATTGAGATGTGCATATAATACTTCTAGACGGTTCATATTTTTTGAACAATTCATATTTTCATAAGAACTATAAAACTTACTTATTTGTTTAATTCCATAGAAGTAAAAAATTCCAGACATCGTATACAAAATTTACCATATCGATCTAATACCTTCGTCATAAAAATTATTCCAAACAAAAAGAAAATGGGAAAGCTAGAAATCGAAGAATTCATGACATCCACGAAGAGGAAAGTCGTGGAAAAAAGAAAAAGAAGAAAAAGAAGAAATGAAAGAGAGAAACGGAAAGCAACGTGCCTAAGAAAGTAGGATTTTTCGAGGCTAGATCGTTCGAGGAGATTGGCGGCGTCTGACAAAGCCGGTACGTGACCACTTTTGCCCGGGAAACTTTCCCTTGCATCTTTGCCCACCCAACACGACATCGCGTGTACCTCTTTCCATTTTTTCCCCTCCGGCCCTTCCTTCTCCTGGCACTCTCGTTTCGCACGGCTCGAGATAAGAACGGCACCAAGGTCCTGCTCTAAATAGCAAACGGTACCTGACCTTCCGACCTCGACCCTCGTCGCCAGGGGACGTCGATGCGATGAATCGAATCTTCAGGACGTTCCTTGGAGCGATCTTTAAGAAGTTTTGTAACAGTACATAAGTCACTGGTGGTCTACCATGTATACCAAAGAGAAAAGTTTTTTATCAGATAAAATGAAAATGTTCTTCATCTGATCCACAGACTAAAAAAAGTTAGCTCGAATTTAATTTGAGATGATGAAAATCAATTTTACATATTGCCATTTTGCCCTAATATCAAATTACTCTAATCTGCACTATAATATTTAGTTATAGAAGGTTACTTTTATATTTTGGCATATTTAATTTCCTTGCCACTTTACTTTCGAAGAAATCGTTTAATTTTTTGTTATATATAGTTATGTTTGTTGCTTGTTTTAAATTTACAAGAAGCAGTAAATGAAATAATTAAAAAGCCGTTTAATAGATAAAAACATTGTCCCTTTCTTATTAATGTAATTTTCTTTATAACATCAGACTTGAATTGTTTCTCACAAATGACAAATATCTTTTTGCAAGTAGTCCTTTCTTATGCTTCAAAGAACAGAAAAACTTAAAAATTAATGGAAAATATATCTCAGGATAAATGATTTCAATTTATTACGATACGACGTCATATCGAATTTTCAGGTTTATAATGATTATTACAGATACTAAATAAATTAACGATTCCGAATGGAATATCACAATCGAAAAGGATTAAGGACATTATAGATACAAAACAAGTTTAATATTTTTTCTATTTAATTAGCGGAAAGATTAACCGTTTTTTCGTAGGAAAGATTTTCTTAAGGAAAAAAATATCTTTATAAGAAAAAGCCTTCCTTTTATAAAAACAAAATTTTTGTTGAAAATAAATAGATACCAGAATTGTAAATTAAATTGTAAATTAAAGTATATACTGTTTTTATTTAAAAAGTTATAAATTTTAATAGATTTGAGTAAATGATTTGTTATTTCGATATTTTCAGGAATAGTAAAATACAGATGTGTAGATATTTAATAACTACAGATGCCTTGTTAACATAGGTATTTCTTATTTCCAATGAATTTATAACCAACAAAAATATAATTAGCAAAAAATTAAATGACTTGTTTTATATTTGAGGGTAACTGAGAATGCTTGGAATAATAGTGGTTTTTTGTAATTAAATATTTTAGAGCAGATTACTTATAAGATCTAAAATTTATTAACGTATTACCTGATCATCAGGAAAGGTACGTATATCTTATCACTTATTTAACAATGAAATTTGTAATATTGTTATTAAAAACTAAATATTATTATTAGTTAAAAATATTAATATATAATATAGATATTATTAGTTAAAAAACAACTGTAAATTATTGGGCAAAGTATCTGTAATTCTCTACTGTAACTAAATACTCAACAAAATTAAAAAATATGTTTATTTCGAAATTATGACACGTGACAAATAAACGGCGATTATATTAATAAGAAAAAAGAAATATTGTATTCTTTATTTTCAAGAAAACTTTTATTCTTTACTTTCGGATATAATTTGTAGGACACCTTATATAATATAATTTAGAATGATACAAAAGTTCGATTTGCAAGTCAACGTATTTTTGAGGGTGTTTCAATTTATGTGGAATATGTAAGGATGTATGTCCAAATTGAGGAATAAGAAGCAAAATAATATAGATAGTATAAAAATACCTATATGAAGTAGCAACATACATGCAGGCTATGGTATTTCATATTATCGTATCCCTGCAAGAATGTGCCACGTTGTTATAGAATATCTAAGGTGCACTTTCATAGTGAAGTTACATAAAGGGTGCACTTCAGAATGGAATCACGCGATGTGAAGTATGTGCTTTGAATCTTATTTTGCAAGATCGTGTATAAACGTTTTTTATGATGGATAATTAGACTTCTTGAACAGCGTGCAAAGATAGATATTGAAAAATTTGATGTTTAACATTTTGTGGTAGCAATCTATGAATTTATCTTACTTTTATTATATTTTAATTTATTTCACGTTACCCAACCATAAAGTTCATTTACAATCTACAGTAACTTACATTAATATTCGAACAATTTGCATTAATTTTAATGTATATAATAATTTTATATACTTTATATGTAGGAAATAGATACTGAGATGAAAAAGTATATGGATTATCATAGCGACATATATGAGAGAAACTTAAAGAGTCTAAAATGATAAAGTAATAACGAAAGAAGCAATTATGGGGGAAAAGGCAAAGTAATAAAATGAATGCGTGAAATCGAAAAGAAAAGAAAAGAGAAAGACAAACAGATGAACCGAGAAAAAAGCAAAAGTTACGAAAGACAAAGTGAATTCAGAAAATAAAGATTTGCTATGTTAATAAAACGGTAACTTTTTCTTATTTTATTGTGTTTATAATATTTATGTTAACCAGAATTATGTAGAACCATGTATCCCGAGAAGGGAAACATTATCATTAAATAAAAAAGAACGTATAATATAATTTATATACGCATGTGCATAAAAAGGTGGCGAGATTTATATGCGATTATGGATAACGCGCGATTCAACTGTTAATTAGAAAGCATTTAATGGTGCTACTCCTTTTATTGCCTTTTTCTGCACTTTTACAAAAAGTACAAAACTACTGTGAACTACAGAAAGATATATATATGTTGGGTTATGATTAGAGTTTTGGGCGTGTAACAACTCTTCACGTGAATTAGCCATTGTTTTACAAAGCCGAGAT
>NT_181964.1:0-4252 GCF_000188095.3 Bombus impatiens | reverse complement strand
TTTAACTGCTTGGCCACCTATGAGGGGGATCTTGAACTAGTGTCGAATGATTTTATGCGTTATGTAACTATAGAAAGATATTGTAGTAAAATCACAGATAATATACAAGGTAATTGAATAGCGTTTCTTAAATGGAACCATACATTTTTTCCACACCATTCAGTACATTTTTTAATTCTCTACGAAAAAAGTACTAAGGTCATTGGGCTGAAAAATGAATAGCTATCTTTCCTACTTTCAGAAATCATGGAAGATGATATAGAAGATTATATCGCTCCCGTTGTTAGCTTTTTTTCTTTCAGTATACGTTGATCTCAAAACGCATGGTTAACCCGTAACTGCAGACATAGGGATGAAAACATCGTGGCAAAGTTGCAGGAGTCCACGTGATTGCATTTTAATTAAAGGATTGAATCTGCCACTAGCTACTAGGACCGGCCACTAGCTACGATTCAACAATTAATTAACAGTTGCAGCTCTTGTCGCTGACAGTTGCCTAGACGGAAAAAAAAATTTCTACAGAAAGTTTCTGTTTCCATCATCCGCGTAACGTGCTCTCAAAACAACGAAAGTTCAACGATCGTACCCGGCTACTTTCCGTTGTATTCCACGCGTCGAACGAAATTGGAATAAACAATTCATCAGATACTCTGACACGATGGAATTTGTTGAAACTTCGGACGGAGAACTTCATTGAACTGCGTATAACGAATTCTCGTTCGGATTTAGATTTTATTGCGTCCTGGAAACGCAACTTTTAGAGTGTTGACTTTAGAGTAAAAAAGAAAAGAAATCCGCCAAAGAAATTTCTTTGAAGATATTCTTTTTCTTGTTGGCTCAAGAACTATTCTATAGAAGCAGTTTTATTATTTGATAATTACTTCTCTGCCCTACATCATCTTTTTTAAATAGTTATGAATATACACGCGCATAGTAATTCTTGAATATACCACAATTATTTACTACTACGACATTAGTATATAATAAAATATGAATCAATTAATTATTCCAGATTCTATAGTTCTGATACTAATTTCTCTTTCTTCTCATTTTTTCGACCATATTTCCAGTCTAAGGCAGCTCCTACCCACAGATAACACCTAATTCAATTTTCACTTATCAGTTCTTTTTTCCTTGCAATGATCAAAAACACGTCAACACTTTTGTCAACGTTAGTGTCACTTTCAATTAATATTACCACACAATTGCATATTACGTATACCCGTAGGTATCTTATTGTCACGATATAATTCAAATTCTAGTTACTTATACATTACTGTATTAAGATTATAGAGATTGCTCGTGTTCTGCTATTAATACTATTCGTATTATCTTTTTCGAATAACCCGGTCGAATTTGCTCGACGCACGGAGCACCAACGTTCAATTTACTCGTCTATCCATGACGGCAATGATAACAATGCTCGAGCGATCCGGTCACGGTGGCCCGGTTCTTTCGTCAGTGGCATTTGCATGACACAACGGCGAATTAGTCAAACGCCAGTGCCAGTGGTTCAGCGAACGGTTTCGTCGCTGGTGTTTTCGCTGTTCGGCGTCGAAACGCGAGTGGACGCGGGTGGACGCGTGGGCGTCGCTGAGTAACCCGCACGCACCAGTGGGTGGACACGTGTGCCGCTTGTTTGGCCGCGTGCAATGGCCCACAGCGACGTGCCAAGACGCCGGTAAACAATGGGAACATACATTACACTTACAAGCATCCACTCTCCACCATTGTGTACGCACCCCTTGTTCCCATTGCCTTTCGGCTTTCTATCTTTTTGCCCTCTTTTTCGACTGCTTTTTGTTACTCTGCAACTCGTTTCGCACCTTCTATTTGTCGTTTGTTTTGCAGTGTTTTGGCTGTTTGTTTGGTGAGGCTGGATTTTCATTATTTCGTAGGTGGTTCAGCAATTTGGGGACTTTTCTGAGATTTTATAAAAGGGGATGAAAATGCAGGGTAGTGTTTCTGTTTGGAAGACTGATGCGGATTTTCTTGGAACCTATTTGATTGGAGAGTAGATTTTTATATAGCAATAATTGGAATGGTAATTGAGAAATTGGCAAAATGTTAAAAGTGCAGCTATTTGATTTTGAAAATTGATGTAATAACTATAGTGTAGTAATTTGTAATTTAATTTGAAGTACATTTATAATTAAACCATATTTGTGATGTATTTGACATTAAATTTTAAGTATGTTTGTAATTTGATTTTAAATATTTTCTAAATAAAAAGTGGAGCCATACACATGTACATACTGTAGGTATGTGTACAATTTCAGATCTTAATAAATTGAGATATTTCATTGATATCCAGACATGAAACGTATATTTTAATTACTTTACAGTAAAATACATTTCACTAAATGGCATCCAATATTGAAACGTGTCAAAAAGTTGATCACGTGTTAATTAATCATTCAAGTTTCATCGTTGTTGTCTCGTTACATTCGAGTTCAATAATATTCGCAGAGATAACCGCAATATCTATTAAACAAATAGACGTGTCGTTAATCAATTGGTGGTCGCAGCCAATTATATTCATAGACGTTATGTCCTTTATTCCGGACCAGTTAAATCGATCCAATTTGTGATATGACATAATAATTAATTGTCATTTTGGTTATATTTGTTGTCCTGATTATTATTTGAAAAGCTAGATCAGTCACAGAAACGAAAATCAGAAGACTTGTTAAAATAAATTACTGTGCATTTTTTAGCGCAAAATTTTACAAGCTAGATGTCTTAGAAAATATATTTTTTAATAGAAATAGCTTATAAATTGACGTCAATTGCAATTTGTTATAAAATTGTTTTCAAATCGGAAAAAGATATTCTAGCAAATCAAATTCAAGAAGTAAAAAATTCAGCGTGTAATTAGAAAAAAAAGATTGAATAAAATAAGCAATTAATTGAAAGGTGGAAAAATTGTTCCTCCGGTTCTGATCTTCTTTCCTATCATAAATCTAAAAATAACGATTAATTACTTGTCCTTAATATAAAACATATCTTCTGTTCTATTCTTTTTTGTTCAGACATTTTACTTTTCTTTGAGATTTATTCACTGAAACTGTCACAGTTTCTTCTTTATTTATTTTACATCCGTTTTACTCATTTGTTTTTCAGCGTTGTTTTATCAAGCGTTGCTAACGGCAATGTTTGTCGAATCTTTACTTGCGTTTGTTTCTCCATCTTATTACAGGTTTCTGATTTTTGTGCTTCTTTCCAGTTCAACGTTACTATATTCGAACAGTCTTGTTTCTATTTGCCTTCTTTCGATTCTTTTCTACCATTTTATTTTTCTCTTCAATCCTTTATCCATCCCTTCTTTTCGTATTTTTATTGTTAGCTTTTCAGCTTAACGTCTATAAGACTGGATTGCAATCAACTATCGAAACGAAGTTTATTCGATAAAATAACAAAAATGAAAATTGCATGATTTCTACCTTATAAAATTTGAATAGGAAATAAAATTGTATAATTATTTTATTATTATATTGTAAAATTAATATTCATTACTATTATTTATTGTATATTCATAAATTTATAATAGATTTTTCCGAGGAAAATATTTGAAGATCATTATTTTTTCTTCTTCTTTGATGCAAGTGATATCCTCATCCGAACGGTTTACATGTTTTCTCTACTTTGCAACTAATTGGAAGGATGCTGGAAAGTTTGGCTAGCGGAAGTTCGCTGCTTCCACGGCGAGAAGTGTCCCAGCATTAATTAAAGAACTTTCTGCCTACCAGAGAACTGGTGTTTTATTTTTTAAATTTTCAACGGTATCCTGCACTCTCTTCATTTATTTCGCTCGAATAATTACTTACGATCATTTTAAAATTAACCAATCATCGTTTCCACGATAGCTCCCGTAGAATCTTATTTTTAAATTATACAACTTTTCATTTGTGCCAGCCAATTTTACTAATTCATTCGTTCACTTCCCAATATTAACGTTTCAAAACCTATTATTTATTATAAATAATATCATAGATTATCCCTTTGTTGTTTATAATTTCAATAGAGAAGAAGGCTAAGTTACCATATATGTTTTCTTGTCGAAGTGATAAATTGTGAATTTCTAATCTGGATTAAAGAGAACTTTTCAAGTTTTTTAAAATTTATAATTAATTTATTTTCAAATTTTACTCGAATTTCCTACTCTCTTTTATAAAGTAATTTAAGTTTAATATTTTGATAACAAAAACCACTCAGAAAGCACCCTTTCCATCCCCCATGTACTAAGTGCATG
>NT_181963.1:0-4069 GCF_000188095.3 Bombus impatiens | reverse complement strand
GAACTCCAAGTGAACTTGGAAAAGTGTATGTATTTTATATATATATATAAATATTTGATTTTCACAAATACAGCACAGTTTCTTAATGACGTCTATTTTATTTTCTCCAGGATATATAATATCAACTTTGTACATGAATACACTATCGTAGTAGGAAAATTTAATGGGTATGATTCAGTTAGTTGCAGTGGAAAATCAAAGGGAACCAGACAAGAATTTTCATTCGATGAAATGTTCCCAGCAACTGTTAGCCTGAAAAATATTTTTGTAGAGTTAGCTCTGTTAGACCAGTCCACTTAGAAGAGTATAATGTCTGTGTAGCTGACTCATTTATTAATAGTATCTTTAGCTGACATTTCAAAGACGTTGATATTACTAAATGTATCTCCTTTAGACGAATATTATAATGAAACATTGAATTTATTGAGATTTGCTATCAATGTACACAATTGCTAATCCCAAAATAGAAAAAGAACGTGACTAATGTTATTATCCTATGAGCATGACTACAAAAACACTATACAAAGTTCCAACAAATAGTAATAGTATAGACAGATATCATATTTTGTTAAAGAAATACAAATAAGAGTGAAGGTAAATTTATATGGTATATAGCAATTAAATCATTAGTTTTTAATGTTTAATATATTAACTGGCATATAATATTTATATACCAGTATTATAATGCAACTTGTTTCATTAATAGGATTTACCAAAAGGAATGGTTATAATTTTATGCAAATATCACTATTAGAAATAAATTCAAATTTGTCCACTATGTTGAAAATTAATTTTAATGATTTCACACAATTAGAAAATTTTATTGACTTTGCAATTGAAAAAACACTCAATTCCAATTAGAGAAATAATAAGAGTTATTCTCTGGTAAGAAAGTATGTCCACAAGGAAAAAGCAAAATTGACGGATATGGATGAATATGTGAATGTGTAATATTATGGGAATAAGAAAGCTATATGCCAGAAAGTGTTTGAGACTATGAATGTTGTAATGACATCCTGCAGTGATGAAGGAATCAAGTAAGAGACTTCTAAATTAAGACTTAATTACTTAGAAAATTTTTAAGAATGTTTTCAAATAAAATATTACGAATTAATATTATAAATTTTATTACAAATTTGTTAATTTATGATAAGATTTATGATATAAATTGTTAAATGTCATAAATTTACAAATTTGTAATATAAAAATTTAAAATATTACAGGATTCTTTTATATTACATGATAAAAATGAAATTTTGCTTAAAAAAAATTCGTTTTCTTGCAGATTTACGTCGCATACTTAAGCATCAAAGTCCTTGGTGATAATAGAAGTGATAGCTAATGTTTGGAAATCCATGTTACCTGCGAAAAGATGATAATAGGTTCGATCTTGTTAAATGAATTAAAAAGTAATTTAAAGATCAGTTAAATATTTTCAATCTATAGTCAAAGACTAAATATATTCCTAATCTATTTATAATACTTGTATAAAATAAATATAAGACTTGTGATGATTAAATACATATATTTATATATATACATATAGTTTAATTATATATATATTTATATATAGTTTAATTTCACACGGATATACACTAATTAGGTATACAAATTTAAATATAATATTTTTATTATGAGATCATTAAATCTTTATAAGAAACTAAGATTACTGTTTAGTAAAATATAAATATATATATTCGTATGCATATATCAATTTTGTAAATCACACTGAAATATTTTTTTACTTAATTACTCTGTATTATCATAATTTACATTTTTTCAAAAAAATAGGAAGTATTCCGAAATTAAATAAACTGGCTGTGTATAAATGTACTAGGTTATCCGGAAGATTCATAGCGACAGTTAAGATTGATTTAACTAAAATTAAACTCTAGTCATTTATAATTTCACAAGTGTTTTCTCGAAAACACGAAAGTTTTTAGAGTATAATACTGATCTTTCCATCTGATATAAAAAAAGAAAATATATTAACAATAACTTTTAATATTTTCAAATAAGCAACAACTGAATTAGGAAAATTAAGGAAACAACGTTTATTTTTTTATATAGAGTGTTAGATATCGAAATTTACTACTTGATGAATACCTTTTTAAAAAATTTTTAATAAAATAGTTACAAACCTATGCCCATTTAATATTTCTCTTAGAATTATTCATAAAATACATTGCTACAGCCTGATCGTTTAATTTTGAAATACATATTTTATCATAACATACATATACTTACCATAAATTATTTTCATAAATTAAGTATATTCAAAAAGTTATTGAATGTATATTTTACTAACTCATCTGGAAAAAGTGATTTTTATTGATTAAAATATTTAATTAAATATCAATTAATGACACTATAAAAATAATAAACTATTGATAATTTGATAATCGGAAAATTATAATTCGGAACAACTGATAATCTTTATTTATTGTTGTTTAAGTTTCAAACTGCTAATGAAAATTAAATAGAATCGACACATTCAGGTATCGATACGTGTATCGACTTTAAAATATAACCAAGTATAAATACATATATCAGTGATTACTATTGGCCAAATCTTTTCTATGTCTTCAAATGATTGGTTCTCAGCTCTCATACTATACTCCTCTGATTGGCTACATTCAAGCAAATTCAAGTTTAAATAAATGCAGTTGTTTAACAGCTTAACCGACTCTTGAATGCTGTGAAGTGAAGTAAACTGTCGTTTCTTTCTTTCTGTACAAGTAACATTATTAGTGTGATTTTGTGTATGCGAACATAACAAATTAGGTAATATAATTTAAAAGTAAACAAATAATTGATAAGTGTGTAACTACGAGTGACTTAATTGTGTTCTTTTGTTGAACGAGGTTTGTTTTGTCAGATAGTTGTTTATATCAATCGTACACATCAATTTTTTGTCATGTATAATATATTTTCAATTTCACGTAATCCACTATTTAACTAACTACATTTGTTTTATTGTTTTGAATAAAATGTGGCTTGGGGCAGCATAAACAGTAAAGGGGGGTCTTGTCTGCTAATGGATGTTGTAGTTTGGTAATAATTAAACAGTACACTGGAAATATTGGTTTTGCATGTATGGGTATGAGTTAAATGTTTTAAAGCATGTAGTTTCTTTTTTTTATTATTGTATTAATCCAAATAATTGATCTTCATGTTTAGATGGAATCACGCTTGCCAAAACCAAAAATTAATTTATCAAAAGTAATTAACAGCACAGTAAACATTGCTACAGACAAAGATAATAAAAAAATGGTAAAAAGCCAAAATGATCTACCCCATGCAAGTTCTAGTGCTGTTCCTGAAAGACTGACAAAAGCCAAAAGTACAGTAAATATAGCAAAATGTTCAAATGAAAATAAACCTCCAATTAAACAAACTTTAAGTAGATCGAAGACTATGTCTTCCATTACTACCAGAGCTGTGAAAAGACCAGCTGTTGCAGCTATTACACATGGCGAAACCAAGAGACAATTTGCTAAGCCTCCTACTAAAATAAGTACACAGCAAGTTGGTAGTACATTAAGAAATAATACCACCAATAAGTCTAGTCAGAATATCATAGCCCAGAAGGTACAATGCAGCAGTAATGCAGCTAAGCCTTCCAAATGGGACTTAAAGGGTCGATTGGCCCACACCAGTAATGAGTTATCTAATATACGACAGAAATATGCAGAAACTTCAGCAAAATATAATGAACTTCAAGAACAAATGAACACATTAAAGGCAAATGAAAATGTACATAAACTAAAAGCAGAAGAATATGAAAATTTGAATAAGACATTAGTAAATGAATGCAGAGAATTAAAAGCAGAAATGAGTAAATTGCAAGAAGAAAAAGAGAATTTGTCAAAATGTTTGAAAGAATCAGAGGAGTCATGTAAAAGCATTTCAAATACTTTAGTAGAATTTAAACAAAAATGCTCGTCTCAAGAGTCATTAATATCACAACATGAATTTATAATAAAGGATCTAAAAGCTAGTTTAGAAGTTGAAACAGAAAAGAATAAAGAATTAAATGCAACTAAAAATGAGTTACAAACATTGGTTC
>NT_181962.1:0-3370 GCF_000188095.3 Bombus impatiens | reverse complement strand
TCTTGTTCTCTATTTGTTCTACTGTCCTCCTAGTAAGGATTTTACTTATCTCGATATTAAGGTATTTGAAGTCCTTATAGACTTCATCGAGCTCCTTCAGGAGAGTGGCCTCCTCTGCAGTCCATTTCCTTGTGTTTGTGGGGTTCCCCTTCTTTTCTCGTTTCTCACGGCAACGTGCGCATGTCGTTCGTGGGTGGATAATCCTCTCTGAGTCCCGAAGCTCATGGGGCGAGGTTCGCATTTATACGCTCCTTTTTTTCTTTGACTAGTGCCACTACACTTTGGAATGTGGCACTTTGCCCCATGGAGCTTCGGGAAACTGCTTTCGCAATATAAACATCCCCACTGCATGCGGGCATCCGTGTGATGTTGACCAAGATGCCAGTTCAGGTCTGAAAACGTCATGAAGAAAAGGTGAACTTCCCTTTTCTCACAGACCAGAGAAGCAACCCTGCCACACACCAGTGGCACCATGATTTTGCAATACAAATCCGGGAACATTGCCGAGAGTCGTCAACCATGGTTCCCTCCGAAGCGGATGAATCCACCACAGCGCTTCCGGGACCGAGAAACGCTGCGTTCGAGGCTTCATTACTATTTTCGATTCCGACGTTTGCTTTTTGTGAAATCTACACGTTAGTGCAATCATTCCAACTCTTAATCCATTTCATTGCCAAGTCGTCAACAGATATCAAAGGAACGGATTCCTTTATTTAAAACTTAGGTGTTTCAATCCATTTAATCACGGTGCAAGACCGTTATCGGCAAGCCGATTCTTAGTACTATAACTTCTTCCGCTCCTTCGTCGCCGCACTCCGTTTAGCCATGGACGCCGCATCCGGAGACCATTCCTCACGCCGATCCGCCGTACACGTTACCGGCGGTACCATATGGAGATAAGAGTACGATTTGTGCAGAAGAGGCCGAAGTCTCCTTAGCCCCCGAGCAACTATGACACTCCCAGGGACCCACAACACAACCGTTAAACAGCGGCATGCTGCTTACAACCTACTTATAGCATACTACCGAGGTAACCCCCTCGTAGGGACTTAAAACTAATATTTACTTTAGAATTAACATAGTCAATAATAGGGGAAACGTATCCATTGATAAAGAATAAATAAGTAACAATAAATAAATTGTCACATAATAAATTATATAAATAAATGACTGTCAACAGTAATAAATAATAATAATGACCAATCAAATAATAATAAATGATTGGTCCATAGTTAATAAATCAGTAAATCAATAAATAACCTGCCATAATCATTATAAATAAATAAATAAATAGTTAGTTAATAATAAAATAAATAAATAAGAGATAAGCCAAATAATTAATATACACACAGATTCCATATATATAACATGTAAACAGCTCAATTATCTAAAAACATATTGCACACCTCTATTGAACTACACAGTACGTTTATTATAATTGTTTTTATTCCGCTCTTGTTGAGCCCCAACCTCTTTAGTGTGTCAGTGGTCTTTGGGGTTATAGCCCGTCTAGTGCGCAACACTACGGGCGAAATCTCTCCCACATCCACATTATACTTTGCTTTTAGATGGTTTAGACATGAATGATGTTTGTCAGTTTTCTCTTTGTGAGCCTTTAGAAGGTAATTTCTATTCTCGTAGCGGATAGTTACGTCGACTACGAGAATCCGTTCCTCGTTTTTAATAACGAGGTCAGGTTTATATAGATTATCCCCTGGTTTTAAAGTGGGCTCAACAGATACTTCGTTGTTTTTGCTCAATTTCTTCGCTAGGAGAGACTTTACTTCGTCGTGCCTTTTTATTCGCAGCCCTTTCGTATATTGACACATCCCTAGGACATATCCGAGGGTTTCTGGCTGAGCATGACATCTTCTGCAATTCACATCCATTTTCCTGTCAGCCTGTGTCAATACCGTTTTAACTCCAAAGGTGTTGGTTCTCAATCTCAGTGCATCAATACATCTGGATGGCTTAAGAAGATGGTATTCTTTAATCCACCCGTTCCCAATTTTCTCTTTCGCAAAATCAGAGACACCTTGGCCCTGACATCTAAGTTCTGCCCATTGGTTTATATGCTCCATTCTCAAACTCTTTCTAGCTTTTTCCATGTCTTCAGAAATGGTTGGCCAATTAATCCTCAAGCAGTTCGCTACCCTTTTCAATTTCTACTCTGTGTCCGCGCCGATCAAACTTTCAACTGCTGGGTCGATGAATTTCTTAATTTTATTGAATTCTTAATTTTTATGGAACTTTTTAGAGTGCCAAGTTTCACCCGGTGCTGAAATCTAGGTAGACTTAGTCCTCCGTTCACCTTTGGGGCATAAAAGAAACCAGTGGCAGTTGAAGGCATAAGATGAAGTATTGTCTTTATTTCCTGTCTGGCCTCGCTATCCAATAATTTTAATATGGTGTCACTTGGAGGATTAATCATAGATCGTATCTGAAACGAGGGAAGATGTACTTTGTTATTAATTCTATATTCTGTGGCATTAAGGAGAGCTTTTTGATTCTCCTTAAAATGCTCAGAATTTCCGGCATTACTATTCCGCAATAGACACCCTTCCACGGTCACATTTGAGGGTCCAGGTATTTAAAGGCTTCATCAGGATCGACTGATGTTATATTGTAATGTCATTATTTAATTGTCATTATTTAATTTAATTTCTGGATCTTTAACAAACCAGGTGTCCCTTTTGGCAACCACCTGGAAAGATTGATTCTTTTCTTCAGAAATTTTCATACCCAAATTACTCAAGTACCAATGTAGAGTATCCAATTGCCGCTGTGCCTCCAACTCATCGTCGCCAAGCAACACTATGTCATCGGCGAAGGCCAGAACAGACAGTCTTTTCTGATCAGTCACTTTTATGCCACTGGTCTCCTTTTCTATAATCTCCAGCAGTGGCCCGATAAACAGATTGATCAGCAGGGGTGACAAGGGGTCGCCCTGCTTGACTCCTGTGAGGATGTCGACCTCAACGCCTTTGCTATCACTCGTTTTAATTACGGTTTTACATCCTTTGTACATCTCCAATATAATTTCCGTCAAAGGGGCCGAAATACCCTTCTTCGCGTGACAAGGTCTCAAAACCGAATGGAGTATTGTGTCAAAGGCTTTGGAGATATCCACAATTGTGAACACTCCGCCCTTGTCTCTCTTGCGACAATTCAAGGCGACATTGACCAGATCTAGATTGATTATGCATCCGTTTTCGGATGTAAAGTCTTTTTGCCTTAAATGGGCAGGCCATTTAAGGCAAAGCTGCCTGCATACTGTTCTCGCACGTTTGCGGGGAGATGCGATCTCCAAGAAGCGCGCCAACGGGAGTAGTAAATTCCCGCTCCGATTGACTAATCGACGCCGCGAATC
>NT_181961.1:0-2817 GCF_000188095.3 Bombus impatiens | reverse complement strand
AAATTTAGTATTCCTGTAACATTATTTCGGCTTCAAAGATCCACAATCCTCAACAAAATAATCAAACTACCGGCGAACGAGTGAACGTACAAAGTGCACGCGCTACTGTCTCTTCGTTTTTCCTAGACGATTCTCATCTCTTCCCAAAGTTTGTCGAATTTTTATATTTCCTGCTAAATAGCAGCACTAACTGTTAGTCGCAACGAGCGTGACAATCGAGCACGTGGACGTTCTTTGACGTTGAAAAAATGTCCCCAAGATACGCGTAGCTCTCTGGTCGCTGAAACCCGAGCAAGGGACGTGACCAAGGGACGAACGAGAAATTAAAGAAAAGAGGAATACGATCGAGCAAGCTCTTTCGTAGCGACCAGCCGCGTTTATTTCGCGACTAATAGCCATGTGTTAACGCGTGTATTTCCAAACAGAGAGTTAGTAGTGTGCGTGAGAGACACGAACGCGGACCGGCCAAGCATTTGTTCGCGGGATCCGGTGATTCCGCTAATGAGCAACTGGCGCTCTTAACGAGAACCCGGTTTTCGCAACTTTCCGATTTATTTCACGCCGTTGCGCGCTACGCAGCCGCGATTATTCGCCACGCTGACGCCAGCCCCGTGCTGCTCCTGTTTCGACGTTGAAATATAATTGTGGGAATTACGAGGCGGTATTGTTAAACCGAGATAACTGGCGGCTGCGAGGGAAACTCGGCTGCAGCGACGAAAATGCATTTCCTCTCGATCGTCGTTTGGCCGACTCGTGGCCCGGATCTGCCTCGCCTGTCTCTCGGTCTGTTCGTCGAACGCGCAGATTCTGCGATATACAGAGGATGTGCGACAACTCGCCAAGCTGGTTCCTCGCGAACGAATAAGCGAAAAGCGTGGAACGAAGATTTTTCATGTGGTGGGGCTTCGTTTTTTAGAGTAACAATTTTGGAGATGGGGTTAGGTTGGGGTTAGGTACAGGTTTTCAGCTATTAGGTTGTCCGGAAAGTTTCTTTCTTTTACAGACACGTCTCTTCCAAGGCTGCATCTTTAACAAACGTGAAACTTAATCCGTCAAACTTTGTGATTTTTATCTTGATAGAAGAAAATGGATCATACGTAACTCGATGAAATAATATAAAACGGAGGATGTCGTGCATCCAACGTTATCGTTCCACGAAAAATCGGCAGACTCAGCATTAAATTATCGCCTTCTGCCTCCGCAGTTTTCGCATATGCATCTTACAAAATTCATTTCCCGATTGTTCGACGATTTTATCGAGTTTAATTAAGGATTCGATAATTTCACGTGAAATCGGTCGGACGTGGTTCGTTCTGTTAACGAGGTGCTATCAGTGATTTTAATTACGTTCTCCCCGAATGATTCGTTTTAGGTTTTCGTTAATTAAATGTATTAGTAATTGAACGAATAATATCTGACGAAGAGTTTCGGTAATTCTATTCGGATATTTCACGAGACGTTTTGTATGTAGAACGTTCATCTTCGGATTAGCGAAAATAGAAGCTCGGTCGGTTGTCTATTTAGTTTTCCATCGCAAGCTGATACTGTCGTTTATGCTATACATAGCCCAATGGAACTTTTATTCTACACAACGATGGAGCATTTGTTTTTACAACGATTGATTTAACAATAGCACGTGCGAGTTTTTTAATGAAAATATAATTCCTGAATATTTTGTGCATATAAACAACAAAGGGATGTTTATTATATCTTCGTTTATATGGCGCATAATTCGATGAAATTCGATGTACAATATTTTAACTAACAATTATCAAAGGCTCAAGTTTTCAAACGAAATGTTGCTACATAACAAAGCATTTTAAATCACGTGAACTAAATTGAACGAACGATACATTCGAAATTCCCACCATTTCTGTAAATTACGATTTATCAACGTAGAAATTCGTCTCTTACTTTGACAAACGATCGCAGGTTTTTCAACAGCGACGATGTAATTTGATTACGGTTCCGTATCGGTTCAGTCTTCCAGCAACAATTTTCCAAACAGTATTCTCCATTTGATCGGATAAAAAATGCATTTTCATCACGGCTGGTAATTCAATCGCCTGTCCTCTGCCATTTCATACAATTCCATTTCGTTATCACTTGCTTTCTCGCTCGAAGAAACATCGACTTTCAACCGATCGTCGTCTCCAACTTTCATTTACATTATCGTTCTTCCACCTTCGCTTCTTTATTCTTCTCCCGCCGATCTTTCCCACTGGTATTTAACTCTTCCATCTCTTTTCGTTTCTTCGTCCTCGTTCCACTTCTTCTTAACTTGCAGTAGCTCGTATACGTTTTCAGATTGGCTTCGCCAAGTTACACTCCGATGATCCAATCTCAACGCAGTGCTAACAGTAAATTTCAAAGTGTTTGGAATAACGCGGACGATTAAAAAATAAAATTCACGAAGAAGATTTTTCTTCCCCTGAAGCGGATTATTTTCCCAAGGACACTTTATCCTATCAAGCTGACTCTGTCTCATCACGTAACCGAACCCGCATTGCGCCAATATTTTCGCATATGTTTTTCACATATTTCCACGATATTTTCACAAAGCATATCTTTTTCACGAAAATTATTCTGCAGACTCGTAAAAACGCGTACGTATTTCTCGTTCAGCCGGCTGCTGAAGCGAGCAAAACTCTGATTAGAAGAAGACTAAAGAGACATTTCTCTTCATGTTCTGTATAGTAATTTCCCTGCCATTGATTACTGTTACGACCACTCGCGATCGCGAGGAAGCACGTCAACGGGAGTCGTAAATTCCCCTTACGATTAGATAATCGACGCCGCGAAATGATCGATCCCCTA
>NT_181960.1:0-3400 GCF_000188095.3 Bombus impatiens | reverse complement strand
TAAACGCATCTCAGAGCTCCGATTGATTGTTAAAGGCGTCACTGATTAACTGATTCATAAACGTCGATTTTAATCAGGTGGTAGAATTGAATCGAATACATTCAAAATTCAGATCGTCGCGCACCCCGCCGTTATTAAGCGTCGTCCAATCGGAACGAGTCTGGTTGAATTTTTTGTATCAACAGTATCTCTAAATTTTGCATCTGGTCACTGAGAAACTGCATTTTCCTATTTACACAAGGAAATTCAATAATCGGGAGTTAGGACGTTTACATTTAACGTGGAAATGAAAAATGCTGCTCGGAAGCAGATACATGAAACAAAGTAAAAAAGAGAAGGAAAATACAAGAAAAAAGTAAAGACAAACATCGAATATAATTCATAGTCACGTATCATTGTAGAGGAACGATCCCAAACTGCAAAACTTGTCTTGCGCAATTAATGAAACCAGCAAACGTCTGTCCCGTTGATAACGTTTACGTTATCAACCTAGTATGAGAAATTACGTAAATTAATTAGAAGCCACATTTATATGAATGCACTAGCCATGCAAAACAAGTTTCCGTGACCGTATAAATCCATGTGTTGTCGCGTGGATTATTAGAATTTAAACTGTGTTGCGGAATTTTGCTCATTGGATCGGCATTATACGAAAATCGGTGTTTGTCAGTGGCAATTTTCTCGAGAGCGTATGTGCATTGTGACAAGGAATAATTATTAAATGTTGTGTTTAGCTGTAACACGGTACTGTGCGGCTTCCGAATTTATTAGCTTTTTGAAGAAACCAGAGATAAATGATTCTATTATTCTATTTCATACTTTACATTAAAGTAAAAATCTGCAATTTTGATACTTATTTTTATTTTATGTTTCTTTTTTGTAATTTAGAATATCTGCAATTTAATATTAAAAAAGAAGAAGATAGAAATGAAAAAAATGATATTGGAATAAG
The DNA here is from genome assembly GCF_000188095.3 of Bombus impatiens. Lineage (NCBI taxonomy): Eukaryota > Metazoa > Arthropoda > Insecta > Hymenoptera > Apidae > Bombus > Bombus impatiens. The sequence goes on along the minus strand of NT_181960.1, from coordinate 2,448 downwards.
CTTACTATAACGTATTCAGTTGCGTTTTTGATTTGTTTGAAGATTTTCAATGTGTCGACTTCCTGCTAATCAATATTTCATGGTAGCATATTCTTGTCACCGGTACCTTTATTTCAATTCATCTTTTTTTAGAGAACTGGAAATGTCATTATATTGAATAATTTATTACAATAAAGGTTGGCGATCTACATTGCCAGTTTATTAGTGCGTAAAGGTATGTCGCCGGCGAAAATAAAATTTATTAAAAAAAATTAAAAGATCTAATTGTGCAAAATTTCAGGGTTCTGGATAAATATTTTTAACGAAATACCCCAAAGTGTTTGGGATATTTAATTATAGAAAAATAATAGCTTTATCCTGATCTTTAGGTATTAATTACAAAATCTCATTCAAAATGAGATTATTTTGTATAAAATTTTAATTATACATTTTAAAGTACAATTTTCTAAATAAATTTATTAGTATATCAGTAGTAGTATACCTTTTTTTATTGCACAAACATCAAGTGCCGAATTATGTTTTTTCATAACTTTTAACGATTGCTTAATCTCTCCTGATTCTCCAGTTCACATAATAATTATCTTAAGAATTTTGTATGACGATCATTCGATTGGCTTTTATTTTGGGTTGGAAGAAAAATATATTTTCTACATTTCGATCGGCTGTCATCACTTTAAGAAATATTGCACCTTATTAAATATTCATCAATCTTCATACATGTAAGTGACAAAAATTGTTGTACCACGAAGAAAGGTCCATGTGTAAAGAAAATTCACCAACATTTCTTTTCATAATATTTCAAATAAATCACATCGTACATGTAACGTATTCAATCAGCAAGATATATTCCAAATTTTTCATTTTTTGAATCGCCATTGCTAATGTTGACCTTCTATGATCTAATCTTTCTTTTCTCATAAAAAAAGAAGTTATGCTAAATTCCAGATTTTATTTTCAGTAATATTTTCCTTATGAGATCGAAATAATAATGAATGATTAATGTAAGGAACCTGTCTAGGCGTATCGCAATGATATTGTAATGTAGTATCACTTTATCAAGTAGAAAGATGGAATTTATTATGTAGTGGAGCATGGTTTGCGATTTCTTTCCGCGAGTGGAAAATTAGTTTGCAAACAAGGATTAAACGTCACAGACTTTTCCACGCTACTGAAAGTTATTTAAATGGACGACGTGACGCTTTATGAAGTGCATTACGTAATTGAAGTGGAACTAACTCTTAAATTTGTATATATAATACATAAGTAGACAAGTTTCTGAAAGATATTAAGTATCATGGCTATACACTAAAGACTATATATACTGTAATTCTGAAATTAAATACATAAATATAAGATAGACTCTTAAAGTTTGAATTTAGTAACGTTACTATGATACGTCAAGTATCTCAGCACAACGAAAATTTAAATCATATTACTATCAATTTCTTAAACATATTATGTTTAACCGTTATTTGTTTATCATTTTCCTAATTTAATTAGTCTCTTTGGTGTTAAATTGGCAAAGCTTGTACAAAAATTGTACAAAAATTAGTACAGTAGAACGATAAATTGTGTTACGTTTATGAATTGTCTTATTGATATTAGAAAAAATGATACTTTCTACGCTCTTTAAAACAGAATCACTTGTTTGAAAGTGGATCCCAAATGTTTTATTGAGACGTTGGAAGGATTAGTTTATCAGACGACGTTCAAAAAATTTTGAGTAAATTGCAGTTGGTCGAAATAGCGAAGAAAATAGTACAGGTCGCTTTTTACAACTATTTTATATGAGGCTGTAACGAAAATTTCAACAATACGATTCGTAGAATTTCGTTAGTTATATGTACGCTGAAAATTCATAAAAAAGATACGAACAAAGATGGTAAAGATAAAAAATGACAATTTGAAGTAATGGATTATTTCAATGAGAAAATTCCAGACAGAAAAAATCGATAACGTCATTTTTAAATAATTGTTTTCAAATAATGCTTTAGTTAACTCTTCCAAATAAAACGACAAGTAATTTGGATTGTTATATTTATTTGAATTTTAAATATTGTATTTTACATTCATTTGAGTTATGAGAGATGCAGCGAAATTATTTTACAAGGTAACAGCATTTGCTCTCAAGTTTATTTTAATTATCTTTCAATCGTACGTGGCTGGTCTTTTGAGGCATTTTAAAGAAATTAGTGTATTTCTGATGCAAGTAACGATATTCAGATGATAGAATCAGAAATTACTTGAAGTATTATTTGCATTTCAAAATTGTTAACCGTGTTAAATACAAAATATCAAATAGTATAAAATACTGTTTGATTTCATAGAAATAAGATAACGTATTATTTAAATAATTATCCTTCAAACATGTCAACTGCATAATTCTCAAGTCTGATGCACGACATATTACTTTTTCATTCATGGCAAATTGACACAGGAAACGGATAA
>NT_181959.1:0-3865 GCF_000188095.3 Bombus impatiens | reverse complement strand
GAGAGAGAGAGAGAGAGAGAGAGAGAGACAGACAGACAGACAGAGACAGAGAGACAGAAAAGGTTTTGAGGCAAAAGTTACATCTCTTAATTAGGACTGTAATTTGATAAAAGATTTATGAATTGTTCACATAATTAGGAAAAGTTATAAAAAGAAATATTTATATAATACACAAGATTCAAAAGTTCTTCGATTTACGAGGAACATAATTCACCAATACGATAAAGCCTGTATTTGTGTTAAAAAGAAGTATGTCGTTTCATAATTATTTAAACCATCGGTTAAGATTTCCGTGAAAAAATGAATTAAAACAGATTATTTATAGTTTCGTTCATAAATTTTTGTTCTAATTATATAAACGCTTAATAAATCCTTTGCCAACCAACAGTTCCCGTTAAAGGAAATAACTTTTGCCCTGAAACTCTTTTTCTATCTACTACTAGTTAATTCTATCTACTACAAATAGTTGAGTTTGCAGCTGTCAATTTTACTCCCTTGAAAAGGATCTGGGCGGCAAACGAAATCGCGTTATACATATCTCTGAAGTTTCATAATTTTCTGAATTTTCGGGTTGAGGACGTTCCCTTGCTAGTTGTAGAGGGAACTCTCGGAGAGGGAACTCTACGACGCGACCAGGGTGGCTTCCTGTAACGTGGGTCCTGGGTCTGGACCGAGTGGAGGCGATGAACAACAGTCAACGAACGTTCGCGCCGCGTTTTGAGCTTGGAACGAGAGTGTCGTCCGGTCCCATCGTACGATGACCCGGTGTGAACTGCTGGTGATCTGGTGGCGAGCCGTCGCAGTCTCCTCTTGCTGAGAAGCGTGCATAAGACGGGGATACGAGGGGATACCGGACGGTGTCCTATGCAACGGCAACTGATCTGGCAGCGTTGCTTCCGTTCGAGCTTCGGACTCTAGTACTCAGGTCTACGAGCACCTAAGGGGTCCAGGATCGGGAGTTGATCCTGCCAGGCGGGCGGTCCTGGACGTCCGGGAAACCAGAGGGCCGTAGCGATCCCAGCTAGTTGGCAAAGCGGGTGGTACGGGCTACCGAGTGATGGAGACGATACTTCTGAGCTGGGAGAACTGATGGGAACCCGCTTACCTTTCGGATGACGCAGGTGACGGGACTCTGCCATCACTGCGGCGAGGACAAGGATACCGCGCAGCAGAAATGCTGCGTTCGCTCTTGCGCATCGCTATTGACGAGAGTTTGCCAACAATTGTCGGAATTTTAAGCTTTAGAATATAGCGAGCGTTTGACGTTGTGCTACTATAGTAATATCTACTTTATAATGAAACGATTAAGAGTGATATAGAAAAGCAAGGAAATTATACTAGATCTGTTGAGTTTTCTAAAATCTATTTTTCGTTTTAGAACGATGACGTATGAATAAATAAAAATGAACTTTTATAAATATAGAATACGTAGGTAACGTATGAACGTGAAACGTAATTGTTGGAAAAGTATTTTATCTACAGCAATTTCAAATTCAAGATACTTTTTTTATTATTCATTCTACATTAGCAAGTGTTGTTCTAGTACAATGACGGCTAATTTCATTTGGAGCCTAATTATGCAGAAGTGTGTAACGTGTAACAACTCGCACTTGTGTTATCGAGTGTTTCTCTACTTTAATTTAAAATTGTATACGTGTTCTAGTTATATGTACGTTATACACGTAATTCTTGTTATATGTATATGTATTTAAAGCAAAGAACGATAAGGAGTAATGTCTTTATCATAAGAATTTTCAATAAATGTTTATTATCGTGCACTTGTTATGTACAAAATGTAATCTCATTTGGCGACGTGGAGGAAGTTGGTAAAGGAAGCGGAACGTGAATTTATAGGTTAGGCTGGTCGGCTTGTGGTGGATGCGTTCTGATATATTCAAGAGCCCTTTGAATCAATGGAGAAATAGCTGGAATGTGTTCGCCCTGTGGTTGGAATCCGTTATGATCGGCAACATATGTCACCTTAATTGGTGTACCATCGGGGGATGTATATTGATACTCTCCTTGGGTAACAACAACGGGTGCGCTCCTTGCATCTGTCACCACTGGAGTTCCACTTTCAGAATGATAAATTCCATTATCTGTTTCGTAGGAATAAGAGTAGGATCCGTCAGGCGAAATATCTTGAGATTGTTTAACGATAACTGGTTGATGCTCAGCCACATCAGCCGAAGCCATAGCCAACATAGCAACAGAGATCACTACCTAAAACAAAAGTTTCATATCTTTTATCAATATGTCAATTATAAACATAATATTATTCTCATCAATTTGTAGATACAATATTATATTATGTACTTAAACATTAATACATATTTAGATGGATATTTACATCAAATTTGATAGAAAAAATCATCTATATATTTACGTTAACTATTTACTGTATTTTTAAATGAAATTATATATAAATTATTTAATATTTAAAATGGGGCAAAGAAAAGTTAACAATGTTTAAGCGTTTATAGCAAATCCTTCTGTGATAATAAACATTGTAAAACGATTTTAATAAGATGAATAACTCTGGATAATGAAGCAACAAGAACACCGTAAAGGCTTGAACAACGACGCTTGACGTTTGCTAAAAGCCAGAAGCATAGTAAGTAAACATTTGATCAATGGACAAAGGTTCTACGAACTGATGAAAGCGAGTTTACTGTGTTTTATAATGACGATAGAAATAATGTTACTATATGCAACACGAGGATGGACGTCAATGATTTAATATTAAATTGACTGCAAGATGTGGAGATGAAAATATAAGGTTGCATTTCCAGCAATAATATTGACCCAATAATACAAATTTAAACATACTATGAGACAGGTCTTTGTACCTAATGTATATAAATTTTGTTTGAACTTGAAAATGTTAAAGTCATCCTTTAAAATGCACTTCTATGTTTAAGTAAATTATGAAAACTCACAAATACGTACAGTAAATGTTTCTGTTTGCAAATAAATATATCACCAAAAGTTATATAGTTCACTATAATAATTACATAACAAACGATATACTGACTTTGTAAGATGGAAAATTCGTTAAAAACCGTTCCAAAACAAAATGGATCGAATATGTATACGGGAGGAAGTAAAATATGAATATTTCAAATAAAAAGCAGGTAATATATAAAGTATAGTTATATATGTATATTATAAGATTTATGTATTGTAAAGTTTGAAATAATAGTGTAGTTTTTTACAAAATGGGTTCAATATTTAATTATTATATCGGAATCGTTAGCTTCGATGTTTAATATCGGAAATGTTTTAATTCCCAAAATATGCGTAGAGAGAAGATATCATTTTCGCAAAAGTTACTATCGTATATACTTTTGTATTTTTCAGTGGTGTTTAATATAAATTTATTTATATAAAATATATATTCTATTGCATATATACATATTCTACAATATATATTATTTTGTTTGTGAAATCATTTTCATAGAAAATGCAACGAAGAATATAGCGTGTTTCTAAAGTTATACAAATGTAAGAAGTTTAAATAATTGATAGAATAAAAATAAAGGCGATAAGGTTAATACAGTCAGAAAAATGTGAAAAAGAAGACTCACGAGAAATTTCATTTTGAAAGATAGCTGGTTGTCACCAGATGCGAATCCAATGGAAGAGATTGAGATTTCGAATGTGGTTTCTGTGTGACACGAATGCCCTTTTATACGAAACTTTGGACATCGCTTTCGCCGAATATTATATTATTCGAAGAAGAAGAAGCTACAGTTGATGAGGATGAACGAAAGGGAGAGAGAAAGAGAGAGGGAGAGAGGGAGAGAGAGAGAGAGAGAGAGTGAGTGAGTGAGTGAGTGAGTGAGAGAGAGAGAGAGAGAGAGAG
>NT_181958.1:0-3848 GCF_000188095.3 Bombus impatiens | reverse complement strand
AGTAAGGATGGAATAGATCATAATAGTTTACCTGTGATTCTCGGAGCACCCTACCATACGATCTATTCAGACTATATAAGACATGCGATGAGATGATATAAGTCAGTATGAATTGGTACGGCCATCGCTATTTAGGGCCAGGGAATAAATTGAAGAACGGTGAACCAGTGGATGAAGACGATGAAATAGCGAGAATACATGATAATTTGTATGATCGTGCAAAGACTGAGGAAGATATAAGAGAGGCAGATCGAGACGCCATAAAACATTTTTGGGAATTACAATCACCACATGGTTATTTGGGTGCTGCAGGATTAGCAGCTAAGTATGGTGTAGAATCCTTGACAGGAGTGTTATATCCTAATATGAAGAGAAGACAACCAACACCAGCACAGTTGGAACAAAGAAAGAGGTACGCACAAATACAGAGACAATTAGCAGATACTAGTAGAGAGACAGGATTATCCTTTCGAGAGATACAACAAGCCCATTCAAAGGACGCCTGGGACGAATTAAAGAGAAATCAGCCAGGAACAAGTAAATACGTACCACAGGAACAACAAGAAGAACAAATACAACAACCAGACAGTAGTCAGGGATCAGATAATAGTCTATTGGGATTGTTTAACGATATAGAAGGCATGGAGTTCGATGTACCAAGTATAAATGGTGTGAATGATAATCAGGTGTTAGCAGCATCTGGTCCATCAGGTGCTAGTGGACGTAGTAGTGGTAGTCACACTGTAGGACACATTGTTACTATACCTAGACCTCTTGCACCTAAACCATCTATTGTTACATTCCGTAAGAATAGAATATTCTTCAGCTATGGAATATGTACAAAGAGAATAAATAATAACAGCGATGATTATTATACAACACCATTAGCTTTAATACCTACAGATTTAGTTGGATTTTATTTATCACCTACCGAATTTAGAGAATTACCAAATAATGCATGGGCTAAAGAATGTCGTGTTAAAGTAACACCTCTCGGTATTCGTACTGCGTTTGAATTTGGAGGGACAACATCAGGACATACTACTAACGAATTTGTACCTATAGGATTAGTATCTGTAGGACTGAATGTAAATACAGAAATTGTAAATTGTACATATGGAACAATGGATAATATGAAACCGAATAATATGTCATTGATTAATGCTAGCGATATAATTAACAAATACTATAGAGCGGATGATTCACATACTAATCTAGTCACAAGACATACAGTGGGATATGCAGCATTTGTTAGTCCAGGACCTACGACTGGTGCAACAGTGTTCACTAACAATCACGGACAGATGCGTAAAGATCAATTTGTAGATCAATTTCTAATAAACACAGCAATAGGAAAACCTGTAGTTAATTATACGTATAAGTGTAAACATGCTCCTATTAGTGCACCCTATTATAATCCTCCTAATGTTCATACAAGATATGTACATTATGGTGGTCCACGTACTAGAGCATTTGCATTAGAAGTAATAAAGAATGGAGATCATAGTACAACATTAGGTGCAGCACATACTACAGATATAAGCGATAAAATAAATGATTACAATTCTACTCCCGTAACAAATGTAGAACAATTTTTGGAGAAAGGTGGACATAATTTCCAGAATGGAGGATTCCCATTTAAAGCACAACCACAAATACATATAGGAATTCAGGCAGTACCAGCTATGACTCCAGGATCGGATAGTACTACATTCCAGAATACATCTGCATATTGGGCAGTTGAAGCTGAATTAGATGTTGAACTACATCATGGATCATACTATTCGGAGAATGGCACAGTACAATTTCCATCAGATACTACTATATGGGTTGGAAATAGAGCATACAATGGATATTGTCAACTATCTGGATTGGTTGCTATGCCAGCACCTGAACCACCTGCTACAAGATCAACACAAACAGAGGACTTCACTCCACCAAATCCACCAAGAGCAGCTCAATATAAGATGGCATATAGGGATGATGAGAGGATGGGACCTGTTCGTCGTAATTTAGGAAATAAATTTGATAGACTAAGTAATATGGGTCAGGATACTGTAAATTAAATGTACACATATATTATGCTGAATAAATGTTTATTAATATAAATATTCTTTTTCTTTCTCATTCAATTCTACATCTTCCCATATCTTATATTTTATTAATAGGTAAGGAAAAGCTAAAGGATGAGGTTTTTTTGATACTTTCTTTAAATCATTACATTGTTGCCATTGGTAAGTAAACATACGACAGGTAAATGCGTCATCCTGTGGAAATGGCTGATTATTCGATAAACAGATAATCGGAGTACGAAGCAATAACTTATCTCCGAGATATTTAACTTTAACAGGACAAGTATCTCCACCGAATACCATTTTTAATGTTTCGAGTGCTGATACTTCTAAGATAGGCTCATTCCACATGATAACACGTTTATCTATACAATCCATCATCGGAAAAGAATTATACTTGTTGAAATTGCCCAAGTGTCCGCAATTAATACAAAACGATGTCACACAGTCGAAGAATAGGTTCTTCCCTGAACATGGTGGTCCTTGTATATGTAAGCAATTCTTCTTCGGTATTGATTTATCCAAGACAGCTAATAGAACTTCCAAGAATGATACAATTTCATCTTCATCTTGCATCTGGAATCGTAGTAGCTCATCCAAAATGTATACACTTGTGCGTATATCATAGTAATAATCGAATATCATTTCCGTAGGACTACTATATAGCAGCTTATCCATATCCAGTGGTTTAGCGTATTGAAATAATTCGTATATAGTCATACGATTAAATGAAAAAGATATCTTACGCATAACACATTGAAACCAATTAGATTGTGTATTGATCATATAGTACTTCGAATTAATCCAATATGATGTAGATAGTAAATGTGTTATTGGAGACGTGAGAAACTTTCGTATGTATTTTTCGACATTAGTTGTTTTTCCTCCTTCTGAACTCCGGGCAGCTTGGTCAACCTCTTCGTCCCCAGCAGCAGTACTTGGTCTGCATGTATCGCCACAGGATCCAAAGGAGAGGAAGTCACGAATAGGGCTCTCACTGCTGACGGTGTCATCCACCATTTCGTCTTGTCTAGCTTGGACACTTCCTTGAACGAATACTTTTCTATTTTGAACACATTCAGTCCTTTCTCTCCCGCAGACTTCCATGTAGATAAGGTGCCGTTCGTCTTTTTGGAAATACTCTGCGAGATTGATCCAATGTTCGATGTCGAAGATGTTGTCTCTAACAACTCGTTCAGACACTGCTCGACCGAAGACGTTCCTGGTTTCGTCGAGTCGATGACAGCGACATCTTTGCCCTGATCTATGGCAGTCGTGCACAATGTGATAGTGGTCTCCGTGATCGCATACCAAATAAGCTGTTCCTCGAAAATTTCCTTGTACCACTCTTTTAATTTCAGCATTAGCTCCTGGGATACTTCTTTTACTAAAAATTTGATGGCAGACTGAGTTGCGTCTATGCTGGCTCTCAAATCTTTCCAAGAATATTTGCCTGAGCAATTTTCGTCTTTCAGCAGCATCTCTCTGTGTTGCTGTAATGCTTTCACCCGGTGGAACCATATAAGCAGCTGATCCTTGTTCTGAGAATCCATATACTCTTTCGCTAATCTCCATAGGCACATTTCCAGAACATGAAGCTTCTCCAATGTTAGATCGGTTTTCGGCAATATATCCAAAATTTGATTCATTTTCGCACTCACCAGCTATTACTTGATCCACAAATGTCTCGAACTCTTCTGGTATATCCTCGCGACAAAACAATTCGCCGATATCACCCATTGAGGTATGTCTGAGATATTCTAGTATCGTGTTTAT
>NT_181957.1:0-3109 GCF_000188095.3 Bombus impatiens | reverse complement strand
CCATAGATCATACACATTTACGTTATTGTATAATAACGCAGAAAGAAGAGGATGTATTCTTTAAGAAATTTGACGTAATAAACATATCTCATCATTATCACATTTACATATATACAATATAAATATAAAAGCACCTACATGATATAAACAGACTCACGTGCGTACTTTTACAACAAATTGAAATAAAATATTTCACTTTAGTCAACCTCTACATCTTCAGAAATTATAAAATTATTCATTGTTCTACGTAACGTCGATTCATCTTATATTTCTTTGGTAGCGAAGTACATATGTATGTATGTAAGCAAGATATGTTTATCTACTAACATAATTACATGATGCACTATAGTTTTTATAAAAACTGTTAAATCAATAAAATATCGTATTCGCTATAATTCATGAAAAATATTCGAGTTCGTGTATTAACATAATTTGACACGAACGTTATATGAATTAACTCGACTGAAAAGATTAACTTTCCACCAAATTTTTCAATTTTTAATTAAAAAATAAATTTTAATAAATTGAAAAAAATGAATAGACTTGAAAAACCGAGAAGTTTCGGCGCACATAGTTAATAAAATACCATAAATTCTATGACGTTATTTATTTTTCATTCGCTTGCTTCATGAAAGCTTATGAAAGCTTAAATTGATTGTGGAATATAATTAATCGATTCATCTATCACGCTATTAGAATAAGCAACGGTGCATGAAATGATAGCAAAAACTAATATAATACCAATATATAAACTATAAACAGTTTTGCTGCGTTATCTTAATATTTAAAAATCTAATAATGAATTATGGCGGACATACGATTTAAATGTATAAATTATAAACTAGATAATCGAACGAATTTCTATAAACGTCCGTTTACGAGAAAAATTCGCGGAATATATCATAATTTGATATCAAAATTTCAATTACTTAAATTTATCAAAACTCTCCGACGAACATCTGCAATATTTCATATATATAAATAATCATAGTTTGCATAATATTTAAAATAAGTACTTCTCGGAATGGAATATTTATTTTAATACACATTATTGTGATATTGATTTACATTTCAAGTGGAACACATAACAGCCTTGGAAAAATCTATACTGAGCGTTTAAATCGTTAAAATCTAGTCGTAAAAGAAACAAAAATATGAATCATCTACTACGTAAGTAATGTGTAAGAAAAAAACCAATGGCTGACAGCTCGAAATCAAAATGCACGTATATGTACTGCACGACAAACATTGAGACGACAAGACGATCTATTATCAAAACGTGGATCCTTTTCAATGTATGTCGATGCCTAGTGACCCATAATCCCTTCCCTTGTATGTTTAAAATGATTCTTATATCCCAATCAAAAGCCTGTTACAAACAAAGAAAATAACGGATCAGCTCAGAGAAATGCTGGATACAGGCATATACAGAAACTAAAATGATGATTAAGCGGTCAAATGACATACTTGATGATTAATATCGAAAAGGTAATTTATGATCTCGTAATGCGCATTCCTCTTCAAATTGATTCATATCTGAAAACAAAATGAAACTTACGATACTTATGCGAATCAAATTTTGCAGAGAATAAAATATTTTTCGAACGGTGTTCTTTTCTATCACACCGATCGCCTTCAGTTTATTGATATCAAAAGTAACACGTACAAAATAAAATTTAAGCAACCCTAAATAATGAGCTTACACGGACAGTACTTTAATTTTTACAAATTTCATGATAATTTTGCATTGTAATATACTTTTTTTTCGCCGAAATACACAAGAAATTTTGCAATGAATCAAACTTGAGAAGCTTCGAATGAAATTTATACAAATATTAATATTAAGGTATATTGGAAATGGAAATTTAAAAAATTATATCAAATATCAATCATGCGCAAGATTATATCGTATAAAATTATGAAGAAGACGGATTGAAATTTATTTGTCTGCATTCAGCAAATCTACGTAAAAGAGGAATACATACATACTGTAGCTATTGAGTTTCTAGAATAGCGCTTTTGTCGTAGATATTTATCTTCTTCTATGATCTATGTATATGTATAAGGAAACGTACAATATTTGAAGAAATTTCGACACAAAAAACTACACTGCAGCTTAATAATTTCCAATTTATTTTCCATTAATATTTCCTAATTTCGTTACCTAGCATATATACTTAACCCTTTCTTTAAATTATTTAGTTATTCTTGCAAATACATTAGCACATAATCAAATATTTACTTGTGCTATAAATCAAAAAAGAACCTGAATACTTAAAGATCAAAATTTAGAAAAAATCGCGAACATTATTTATGCAATGTTAATTGACTATATTATATTCTTGACGTTAATATAAAGACCAAAGTTAACTGAAGAATCACCACGAAATGTACACGTTACATAGTCTATACAAGTTCATTATTAAACTTTGTTTCTGAAACGTTGACTGGTTAAATTATATTTATAATTACTCTATGTATATTCAGATGCATCTACGATTACCTTGAGATAATATAATCGCGACATAATTCATATCTTTTATGTAAAACAAAATACCTTCTTAGACCAATGATCGCATAATATTAAGGAGAACTTAAGGTATAGTATAAAGCGGAACTACATGTAGCGAAGGAGTAAAGCTATACTCGATGCAATGTCTTTGAATTGATGAATATAGCAAGTGCGCTCGCCTTTTTGATGAAACTAGGAGAGTGCCAAATAGATTTTGAAAGTTTATACATGTGCGTAAGTGTGAATATGACTTTATGCAATGGCGTATACATATATATTTGCGAGTGTTACTGTAAAATTTTTATATAGTGTATTGTACGTAATAATGTTGACGTAGTTTTATTTTGCTGGACTGATCGTTAATTGTGCGTAAAAATTTTTTATGACTATATAAAACAGAAACTTTTACCTATGCATAATGCATATAAATTAAATTATTTGTTGTATACAGGGTGGTTGGTAACTGGTAGTACAAGCGGAAAGGGAGAATATAGAATGAAAATCTTTTTTTTTTAATTTTTTTCCTTTTTTTTTTAATTTTTCCGTCGAAAGAACGATCTACAGTGAGATCCGTTATAACGAGACGTGATAAAGTGC
>NT_181956.1:0-3372 GCF_000188095.3 Bombus impatiens | reverse complement strand
CCTTTTCTTGAATCTCTGGACGAGCAGCCAAGTCATATCCAACGTAATTCATGGTGACACTGGATGTTTCGATACCATCAAGGTAGAAGGAAACTGCGTGGGCTACTACAATCTCTTCGGCGATGTGCTCTCCTGCTTTCTCCATGTCGATCATTAATTGAAGGAAATCTTTCCTAGGTATCGATTCGCTTCTTCTAACTTGCAAATTTTCTGCGACGACCTTTCTGAAAAATTGATCCACGTGTTTAGGCAGGAATTTGATCTTCAAAAAACGATTGACAGTAGGAAAGTGGAATCTGATTATAGATAATAAGGATTCGGCGAATGCTTCTCCAGAAAGTTTATCGAATGCATTAGGACGTGGTTCATCTTCGAAACAGTAACCCTCGATACCTAGGCCAGCGTTCGCCACAATTTCACCAGTGAATTTTAAAAATAATGCTTTTAATTCGATTTCGTACTTGTTGTTTTTTTCTAGTCGTCTGTTCAAGAAATTTTCGAATTTCTTACACACTCCGTTAACAGCTGTAAACAGGATCTTCAATCTCACGTTAGAAAACGCATAGGTTATACGTTTTCTTCCAGTTAACCATATATCTCCGGAACAGAAGAACGGATTTGTATATAAAAGAGGATCCGCGTTTGGATCGACATGAAATCCATTTTCGTGGAAGCTGGAGAAATTATTTTGCAGTACGGCTTTCACTAACTCAGGGTCCCGAACAACTAGTGCTGGCACTATCCCTTTGTACACTCCAACCATACTGTAATCTTTGTAATCTTCGTATATTTGACGAATAAGTCCGGCAAGATTCATTCTTCTTATTACTACGGGTAACAAGTGGCCCACGATTGGAATACATCCTTTGGCAGTTGGAATTCCATTTCTCTTCCAATGATTGTATACCAGATACAAATAAAAACAGAATAGTAAGAACGCTCCTATAAGGAGCGTGACAAATGCAGAAGCCATATGTTACTCACAGAGATAATATCGTTAAATTACTATTCCCAATTACAACTACTCCAACAGTTTCAAAAGCACAATGTAGAATGATCGTCGTATTGCAGTGTAATTCTGTCTAAGCTTTAATGCCCAAAATGATTCTCCCACTCTAGTTGCCTTAATACGTATTATATTATGAAATCAAACTTTTTGGCCACAGTTGTTTATCTGAAAAATGTAAAAAGCGGACATATTACATACGTTTATCTATTTCACAATTGTTTTGTTTTATGGTGATAACACTTGGAGGAAAACAATACAGTACATATACATATTATTTATATATATAACTAGTTATTAATGTTTACTAATTACTATTGTTTAATATCAATATATTTTCTAGATTAATAGCCTTTTTACGTAATTTATAATTAAGAAAGATCATTATTTTCTTATATATGATTTTATTCAAAAAAACAGATTAGGGCTCGTTGTAGATTCTCTACACTTCACGGACCCCATTGGGAATACCTAATTGTAATACGTAACAAGAAAAATTAATCACGTTAAATTAGATATATTCCTGTTAAAAAGTCTTAATCTCCCTTCAAAACACCTATCAATATGCTAAACAGTTGTGCAAAAAATATGTAGCAAATAAAATTTCGAATGACGCGACCTTGAGATATGCGAGCCTCATTCCTAGAAACTATACGACATTTTAAAGATACACCCATTGTTTAATAGTCGGTTGTCACATGTCACGCCTACGTCACGGTTATCTCTCTGCCGTGCTATTTCTTATCTGGTTAGCTAAGCATTGAGTACATCTATTTTATGTTATAGCTCTACTATTCATAATGCAGTCGTCATGTCGAAGCAATGATCTTTATGAAAGCTAAAGAGTCTAATGAACCCATTAGAATCTCCGAATGCCTGTTCGTTTTTACGCTAGAGAAACTATCTGAAAACTGTTTTGTGTTACGAGAAACTCTTACTCTATTCCGTTTCGAAATGCAATAGATCAGACAAGACGAATTACCTGATTTTTCAGATTCTTGTTTGTCAACCTACCTCTTTTTTACATATTTCATTTTAACTCAAATGAAATTGATGAATTTGTAATTTCGCCATTTACCGTTTGACAGTGTAATAAAATCACGAAGCATTCTGAATGAATAATTTAGAGAGTAATTCTTCTTTATCTCTTCATAACTCTTCTGTATATCTGATGTCTCAGATACAAAAACTACATACTTTTAATCTTTTTACCTGAAACTTAAAAAATAAGAAATGAACAGTAATAATCACGTTATTTGAAATGTGGAATTTATGCTACTATATTTCATAGTTTACCTGAATCTGATACAGGTTATACAAACAATTTTAAAAAATGCCTGATTAAGGGACGAATCAGAATACCAGAATGTGTATATATACGTAACATAGATATATAAATAATATATATTTGACGAAATCATTGTACTTACACAGCAACGCTGATCAGAGGAAACCAATTGGGCAATTCGAACGACTAGCTTTCTTATAAACGGCATAAAGATCGGCACTCGACATACTCATCATTTATTTTATTCTATTTATTCGTCTTCCATGCTCATATCGCGTTACGCATTTTCTATACTAATCCGATAATGCCAAATATTCCGCTGCAATAAGATGTATATAATACGAGATCTTAAATTATCATAAGGTACACAACAATAATAGAATCACGGTAATTTCTTTTTATTATCATGTGTTTTAAAAGAACAAAAAACAGGCGTATACAATTACATTATTTTTTTACTTCCTTATATAGAGATACATTTCCATACAAAAATATCCAACATAGCAAGAATAATAATTTGGCTTCGTACAATTTTGTATTGTATAAACATAATTATGAATTTTTAGAAACATTACAGCTTAGAGATATGTACCCAAACACCACCATCTATTTCCGACAGAAGATACTTCGGCGATATTTTCGGTGGCACTTGCGTTTTTGGTGATAATTCCAATCTGTAGTTTCGCAGCAAAGTAGCTATACACGCCTTCACCTGTAGCATAGCTATTTTTATACCAACGCAAATTCTTGGACCCTCGCCAAAAGGAAGGAATGTCATTTTTTGTATAGTTTGCTTTCTCTCTTCGTCGAATCGTTCCGGATCGAAAACTTCTGGATCGCGCCAATACTTTGGATCGTTATGTAATGCGTGGATGGGTATGATTATGTGCTCACCAGGTTTCGCGCGATAGGTCAATCCATCTGACCCTTGTAACTGGAACTCCTCTGTGCAAATTTTACGCATGAAACCTAGAGCTGCGTGACATCTTTGAGATTCGCAAATTACTTGGTTCATGTACGTCATCTCCTTTAACGCCTCGTACGTCAAACCGCCGTGCTTCTCGATCGTAGATATCAC
>NT_181955.1:0-2439 GCF_000188095.3 Bombus impatiens | reverse complement strand
GAGACGAAAGATCGGATTATGGTACGTACCCCTTTTTCTCTTAAAGATTTTGATTAAAGTGAAATTCATTCGACCATCAACATTAATTCTTCGTTACTTTTCCTTTATAAGGCAGATATTTTGGAATTCATTGAGATGAATTAAAAATGTAATTGTTAAAATTGCAGGAATATGCTATCATCCCCGAATGTCAGGATCGGCCATACTCTGAAAAAGAATATACAACTTCTCGGGAGGAGAAGATGTGGGATCCGAATGTGAATGTGGAGGGTTGGTTCTATCACTATACTCTGGTAGCCCGAACTGCTTTAACATTGAAGCAGCAACATGAGGGCATTCCAGACACGGATGCAATAGAAAACTCGTGTTCTGATGTTGCGGAACAATACATATCGGATGTTCTTCACGACATCAACTATGAGCCGCACGAAGCGCTGCAAATGATATGTATTCAAGATATACCGCAGAAAGTCCTTAACAAATGGAAGCCAGAGGATATGGTAAGTATCGTACAGTTGATTTTATATCGGGAGTCGAATATTAGAATATTAATAATTTGGCGATCAAATTGAATCGATTATGACAATACAATAAAAATTTCCAATTTTTACACTAACGTACAACGTTTCATATTTCAAAGTAGATTCTTTAAAGAATTTTAATTGATATCATATATCTCGTAGCGTTGTCTTTTTTTATTTGTTACTATACCTGTGCTTATATTTAATAGTGGAAACTCTATTAGAATGAATTCGCTCTTGGAATATAAAAAAAACTCTTCTACGCCATTGTAGTTTCTTTTGACGACGAATTAAACATTTTAATCTTTTTGTTGTTGCGTTTTGATGTTACAGCAACTCTTCACGGATGGCATCATGAAATACGGCAAGAATTTTTCAATCATTAGGAGGAAGATGGTTCCGCATAAACGAGTAGTAAGTTTATTTTCCTACTGCGATAGCTTTTCATAATGTATTTTTTGTCTACCCCTTTTCAATTCGTCTCCAAGAATTAATTTCAAAGAATAAACGAAAACATTTCCAACTTTGTGTTCGCAGGAAGATTTTACCCCCTTCTACTACGTATGGAAACGAAGCAGTATGGCAGAAGCTTGGAGAAAGTCTCGTGCGATAATTAAAGCCAAAAAACGTAAAATGGAGGAGGAACGTCTTAGGAAACAGTCGAATAACAAACCTCCTTGTAATCTGTCGAATGGCAGAGTTATGACGCGCAGCGCGACTGCCGCTGCGAAACTCGCTCTCCAAAATAGCGAGGGGACAGATAACGACAGTAAGTCGTCTACATCGACAAGTCCATCGGAGAAGGACGAAGAAACTTCTAGTACAGCAGAGTCCACGGATTCTCCGGGGGAACATGTCCAAAAAACGGAAAATGGATTACCCGAATGTGCTATCTTGGAAAAGTCTCCGATGAAGAACAAGCAAATTTCTGATAGCTGTGGAAAACAAAGAGCTAAAAGGAAATTGTCAATCCCACGCAAAATCGTTAACTTCGATGAAAAATCTGCGGATGAAGCCGAGGAAATTAAGTGCGTCCCAGCACCCATTATACCGCAGTGGAAAAGACAAAGAAGAATGAAGAACACGTTGTTTAATAATATTCGAGCGTATATCAGTGTGATTTGCAATTGCCAATGTAAATAGTTAGTTTCAATTAGATCTGATGAACTTTTGTACCATTTTATAAGACACAACGAAAGAGCAAAATAATTGAAACATATTATCATTATAAGTTGTTACGGATTTTGCGAAATACTCGGATATTTTGGGAATTGAAGAAGTTGGTGTCAGTACAAGACAGTTCCCTAGTAGTTAATTTATATAGGTGTGCATTATTGCCACAATTAAGCAATTTTGTATAATTTAGTACTTATAACTTAGTATGTATATCTTTTCATTTAGATATTTTTCTCGACGTGCAATACACTTCACCCAGTAAGCAACATCGGAGTGTGATATTGTTAGAATTTTTATTCATGTTTGTAGTATATGATGGTCAAGAAATTGTCGATGAAAGGGCGAAAGTAATCTACTGCATTTTTAAATATTCCACTTTTATTGCATACGATCTGTGTCATTAAATGAAATCCTTTGTAATTAGATGCTAGCACACTGTAAGCATGTAACAGCGAGATTTTCTTGAGACGAGGCGCCGCGTGTTTGGAATATGGTGTATGGATGTATGTGTGTCTGTATGAGAAAGTATGACACAATCATTCCTTTTTTCGCGTTCGAAACTCGCCCCCTTGCGGATTTGCACAATTGTAACCATCCTACTACTAATAAAACGCTTCATAAACAGCATATTCGTATTTCTTTTTATGCCACCCTTATCCTTACACATATAACATAAGAATTCTTTTACAGAGAATTTTCCAATTGCGGGATAGGTTACATATCTTAATCAGTTAAAAAAAAA
>NT_181954.1:0-3225 GCF_000188095.3 Bombus impatiens | reverse complement strand
CTGCATTTATCTACACTGCAAAAACTCTAATGCGTTGGATATTAACAAAAATGAATTCGAAGAGACATAGAACTTGTAGAACACGTTTTAATTCCATTTGTTGAAAACATAGATTATGAAAACTGTTCCAGCAAGACAATGTAACCATTCATAATTGGAGATTGAATAAAGAACATTTTCAAACGAAAAATAAGCAGTGGCCCATGCATCATCCTGATTCCCTAATATTTTCTAACTGAAATCCTTCGGGGAATATTAGCTCCCAAAATATACGCAAATATAACGCAGTATGCTAAATGCTAGATCTTAAGGGTGGCATAAGACAAGCGTGTGCTACCATAGAAATCGTGACTCTACAAATTTTAATCGAAAGTATGAAAGAAAGAAGTTTTGAACAGAAGTCATCCACAGAGCAAATACATGTTTATTAACATGTAATTTTTAAACAGAACATTTTGTTCTATAGGTTAAATATGGTACTATATTAAGTTGAACTATAGATATTTTACTCCATCCTCTTACTGTAAATATACATACATTTTTCAAGAATTGTGTACATAAAGACATATATTTACCTTATAATTGTTCAGTTGTCCTTTCTATCACTCTAATATTACATATTGCATAAAATATTGCGCGGAACTATGAAAATTTCACGTATTGTATTTTTGTTAAAACAATCACATTTTTGGTGAAAATAAAACTTGGAACTCCTAGAGATAGAGTAATTGTATCAGTTAGAATTCTATGTTTATGAACGGAAAACATAGGTGTGTAAACAAATTTTTAAAAAATTCATTTCTTTAGATAATATTTTAAAAATTATAACCTTTTTATTAATTCCTCTTTTAAATATTTATCGATTTTCACAAGCATTTGTATATATGAACTACAAACTTATACTCGAAATAAATCAGAATTTTGTTTCTTTTGCAAATTAACGAATATGATTGTTATTTCAAAATGGACAAACAAAATGTTACTAGTTGGTTTGTGTATCATTCGGGATAGGAAATGTAATCAATGTGTCTGTTTCTAGCGTGGTATAAACGGATAGTATTAAATACTGAAAAAGAAGAAATGAATTTGATATAATGAATTAATATTTTTTGATCAATACATACGATGAATTATAAATACACGTCATATTTCAGATGGCGTATCTATACAAAAATAAAATAAGTACAAATCTTATATGTTCCTACATACCTTAATTTTCGAGTTATGCACGATTAGAAGAGACGTTCAAAATGTCCGCTTTGTGCCTCAACATCATCTAAGTACTACGCGCCGTAACACTGAGCACCCTACTCGCTCGAAAATACTATTCTTCGAATAGTTCCAAATTTGTATTTTGTATCTGTTTCCGCAGATCATGTGCATTATTCGTTTGCATACACAATAGATTTTAAACGATTCCAAAAACAAAAACCTAATGGATCTATATCACAGTAGCCATGCAATGGGTCCATCTTACCCTATCTATCAGCTTGCGAAGATACTATTAAAGAATGCTTTAAAAAGAAAACGAGTTGAAAACTTCGAATATTTTTTGTAATCATTTATAACTCGAAAACTCAAATAAGTAGGACGTATGAGTATATTCATATGACGCCTTTTACATATTTTAATATGCAAATTCACCCACTGTTGTATGGACATGACTCATCCTCTAATACAACTTACCCAAATAGACGTTGCGATAGTAATTAAACTCCAACTGACTAAGAGCGGTAAAGCACTAAACAACAGAGTATTTTTTCTGCCGAACTTATCAACGATAAAAATATTAATTGGTGGCGCTAACATATGTCCAACAGCCACAACTGCCACCAATGTAGAAACAGATGATGCTGTGACTGGAATAGGCGAGTCTTCAGACATTAATATTACAATACTTGGTGAATTCCATCCTACGACGAATCCAATGCAACCACTCATAATGGAACCTGACAGATTCATGTACGTAATGTACATGTATGGTATATGTATCAATAAGGAAAAATAATTCGGCAATATTATTATAGATCATTATTATAGACATTATATAATCAAAAATACAACTTTAACTTGCTGCGTTTTTTTTAGCTACTTTCTGTCCAATGTTATTTTTTTATCGCTAACGGATTTCTTAAGATTTAAGAAAAAATTGTCACTATAAAGAATAACTGTCAGTGGAATGTGTAATTTTTCATTTCAAGTCTTTGGTAGATATTTTTCTTTAGAATTTAAAAAAATATCGAAGAGTAAAATAATTGTATAATTACATGTCAAAATAGCCAAATATTCCCAAGTTTTTGAGCCATCTGGTGATGTATATTTCCTTCCGTCTGCATCAATACTCATCTTTGCAATTTATATTTCATACACTTCGAGAATAAATTACGGAACGGATGTTAACCTACAACTGAGTCAAACGAACTAAACGTCTTTCATCACATTATTTAATCAACGTGAGAGACAACAAATTGCTACCAAAAAATGCAAAACAGACATAAATCCTGCTTATCGTGTTTGTAATTGTAAACTGTCATATTTGAAAAAAGAAACACGCATTCGCTGCAGATAGCATCGTTCCCTCTTGCGATGGTACGTAGATCCATAATCCTCAAATAAGAGTTTGCGTCACGCAATCTTGATAAGAAATGTTATATCAACTTATATCAGCTTATATCAAATTATTTAGATATAAACATATACATTTTCCGTGAAAAATTATCGCGGTGATAATTTGTTAATAGTTTCTGTTCGCTAGTAGTTTTCAAATTCTATTGAAATAATATATATGTATAGTCGAAACCATTGTTACTTATAAATCAAGATATCTTAGCATAAGTCTGTACACTTTAATTAATTCACCTGCAACATATTCGTTTCGAACGAGCGACGTTACTCTACAAAAACAGTAACAGATATGATTGAAATCTGCATGATCAAACTCCACATAATCCTGAAGCACAGTTAACAGCTATTACTTCTCTATTTTACATTTTTCGAAATCAGAAGTTGCCAAAAAAGTATAATAAAAGATAAAGACTAAACAAACTGTCAGAGTAATGATAGTGAAATCGGCAGGGATGTGATTCCACGTGAAAAAATAAATTTAATATAAAATCAAACTTTTTTATATGATACTTGTTTTCAAAAAAGTTGGGTTTGGAAATTTCGTAAATACTAGTGTTACGACCGTTCGCGGAGAGACGCGGTCGCGGGGAAAACGCGTCA
>NT_181953.1:0-2715 GCF_000188095.3 Bombus impatiens | reverse complement strand
TTATAATTCGCCCGACACCCCCCAGGCCCCTCGTCCACGATACTACATTACGTTTGTCTGGAAAATCATGAAAAGAGGCAAATTATATTCCAGTTTCTTCGTCTGTCGACCACGTGCATATCTTGCACGCATAACTTTCGCATTGACGTACGTCGAATGAAATAAGTTGCAAGAGGAAGCTTGAAATAGCAAGATTTTGTGAAAAGGTAAAGGTAATTCGTAAGAAGCTTCGTCGAATTTTCCTTCGTTAGAGATCATTTACTGGGAAATTTCGATAAGTGGGGAAGCTGTGTAGCTGAAAGATTTCGCCTGTTCGCTCGAGGCTGCAGTTACCGAGCTTCGTTTGCGGTAAAGTACTTTTACGTTTCACGTAACATTTGACGTGGATTTTAACGTGCGACGCGATCCAACGTACAAAATGTTGTCCGGCGAAAGAAATTTGCAACGGCCGGAATATTTCTGAAAGATATTCGCGGGTTTCTTCGTGATAGAATTACCCGCGATATTACTCTGTTTCGCGGAAGTAGGAAGTACGTTTTCTCCGGTGACACGGTGAAATTTGTAAAACAGTTATTGCTCTGTCAGAAACAGAATTTGTTGAAACGAGTCGCGTTTGTCCCCAAAAATTTCTCCAAATATTCTTCCAGCTGTCACGAGCAAAATTTCCAAACAAAAAAAAGAAAAAGAAAAATAAAAACACTGTGCGATTTGTCAAAGTATTTTCTACGAACGACGATACAGAAACTTATCCACTTTCAAATTCTGTCTTAACGAAAATTATGCTACACACGGTAGAAGATGGTAATATTCACCGAGTCAGATCAGAGGAAAAGACGCGTTCGTACTAACTCACTTTGACGTTCAAACGAACACGTTCAAGGTACTTGGATTGATTTTTCTGAAACGAACAAACGCGGTGCTTCGGCGTAATCTTCAGAATGAAAATGCAAACGCAACTCCCTTGATAATTGTTACTTGGAAAGAAAAACGTAATTAAACATGTCAATAGTATCTTTAATAAACTTAAAGGCCAATTGGAAATATTCTGTGAGCATATTATTGCCGTGAAAACTCGATTTATTAGCCGAGATCGGAGCTATTTTTCAAGTACACGCACGACAAATTGGAAAGTTCCAGCGTTTAGAATGAACTTGATTTTTGCAGGTCCATTGAGTCGACTGTATTTCAACCCTTTGAGCG
This sequence comes from Bombus impatiens, assembly GCF_000188095.3. NCBI lineage: Eukaryota > Metazoa > Arthropoda > Insecta > Hymenoptera > Apidae > Bombus > Bombus impatiens. The sequence goes on along the minus strand of NT_181953.1, from coordinate 1,515 downwards.
CTGCTCACTTTTTACGAAGAAGCACACCGTGGGCTATGTATTCTTTACGAAAAGCATTGTAGTCCGCTACACACTTTGGTTTGTCAGTTTGATAATTAGATTTTTGTTTCAACGAAATCATCAGAATGTCAGGTGGTTCGATAACATCGGTAAAAATCGGGAAACCATACGAGACGACTAATAAAATTGGATAAGAAGTAGTGGCAGTAATCTAGTTGTGCTTTTAATGCGAAAATGCAGCAGCCGAAGAACATGGCGATTGCACGGCGCGTTGTTTCCTCTGCGACACTGGCCCGTGCTACAATATCGTATTTAGATAGGAAATCCCTATTTAGCATAAATATCGAAGCAACAGCCGAGGCGAGCGCAAGCAATTCCAGCAGGAATTCCACGTTGAAGCCCGAGGTGATGGAAGGACAATGCGTTGGCTGCGCAGGAAATACGACGAGGGCGGCGTGCTAAAGGAAACCGGGCAGAGAATAAAAAGTGGAAAGTAAATCTCGCCGGGTGGAATAAGAAAATGAAAGAAAGCAGAGCGGAAGGAATTTTATTAAGACCGAGAAAAATGAGACGCGTATATCCTGGCTTGCACTGTCCTTATCTTATTTCATTTTCTATTAATTATTCGTTACTCGAATATACTTCAATGTACGAGCCAGTTCCTCCTGCAGCATCTTCCGTTTTATCTCACTTTGTTTATTACGTTAAATTCCTGAAGACGGCTGAACAAACATCGACAGGTTGATTTTCGAGAATATTTTTAGACCGGAAAGCTTCTGTTTAGAAAGGAACTCGCCACGCTTACGTTTTATCTCGATAGCTGTGGAATCGAGCGCTCGAGAAGTTACGCGGAAGAAATTTTTCATTTGCAGTTTCCTCGGCGTGCACAGACGCGTCGATTCCTCTCGCGAAACTTGCTACCGACGATTTTCGTTAATTATTCAAAGGCCCGGGAAACAGCCAACTGCCGTGGAAAATTTCTCGAAGAAAGTAGAAGGAAAACGCCTGCGGCTGGCCGATATTTTCGATAATAATTTACGGTTTGACAGCTTCGGCTGGTATTAAGCTCGATGCTTGTAAATTATCGACAGGCCAGCGAGAAGGTAACTGAACCAGCACTTTTCGTTATCTTAGTATTCTCCGTGCGTTAGACAATCGCACTCGAATTAATTCTCAATGAAATATCTCTGCGCATAATTCTCCAGCTTGTAGATTGCAATCGATCCAGATAGGAACCTGCTTTTCTTTTCAAAAAATTAATTATTTGCCGTAAATCGAATCGATGTTTTAAAATATTCCAATTCGCGTTGCAAAACCAAAGATAGAAAAGTCAACCATTTAACTGTAGGAGAAACTCTCAGCGTTTGCGTTCTGATGACTATACTGTGACTATACTGTGACTATACTGTGACTATAACTGTCTGCCAACGATAGTTACATTGTCAAAGATGACCATCACGTTGTGGAAATCAAACGATAGGAAGAACTGAGGATTAGAAGAATTACGTTCCCATT
>NT_181952.1:0-2012 GCF_000188095.3 Bombus impatiens | reverse complement strand
GTTGATACAAAGTAATTGGCTGAGGCCATGGCTCTTGTGCTAAAGAAAAGAGTATTAATTAGGGTTTCTAAACAATAATACTCAGGTTTTGCATAATTATGAGAAAAACATGAGATAAAAGACAAATGACGAAACTAAAAAAAGCTTTACAAAAGAAATATAGTATCTTTTATGTGAAAGTTTAGCCATTATTTAAGGACGCATAAAAAAAGTGAATAAATAACGTAAATTTGAGAGACAAGGTTAAGTTTCATGGCAGTCAGAACTTAAACGCAAAGTATGTATTGAAATAAAGTTTTAATAGTTACCTTCCAATTCTAGAGTGATAGAATCTGCTAACAAGGGACAGGGCATTTTATCTGGTAAGTGTAATACTAATAACAACGTGGAATTTAATTACTTTGCTCTACTCTGAGCTACATCAAATGACAGAACAAGGAAAATCGGCGAAGGGAATATCGATTCTTTTTTATAATAAAAATTAATGCAGTGAAATTGTTATAATATAATATTGTATTCTTCTTAAAGCACTTACATTATAATTAAATAGCCATTAAATAAAGTATATGTACTAAATATTTATGTAATTACATTATATGTTTACTTTAATGCTTATTAATTTTTAATTTGAGATATTAAATATTTAATTAATTGTTATACACTATATGTTTATTAACATTCTTATATAACGGCAAAAACAAGTAATTGTAAATCTATAATAATAATTATAATTACATATATACAAATAAGATTGACTAATTTGTAACATAGTTCAAAACAAAAATGTATATAGTATTAAATATATATAGATTAATGATACTTAATTAATTGAAATACTACTACTACTTGGATGAAAATGTATACATATATTTAAAATAAAATATTCCTCATTTTCTTAAATGAGAACTAAACAATTTATAGCAGAGATAATTTTATATAAGTATATATAGTAAATTAAATGTATTATATAAAATTCATTAATAACACGATGGAAGGAGAATACTAGAGTTGTACCTTTTTAGCTGTGTCAAATTAATTACGATAATTTCTTGACAAAGAATTAATTTGAAATTTGAACAATGCAAATACCCCGCGTCGGAAGCGATTCGTGATTGCGCGAAAGTTAATGCGCGATAAACAGCAGTTTCTTTCCCTTTTAAACACAGCAAGATGTCGAAGAGAGGTAAGTTGTTTTTCCAAATCCAACGAAAATGCAACGAAATCCATTAAAATGTTAGCCATCAATTTAAAAAGGAATGGACAAATGTCAAACGAATGCTTGTAATATACAGTTGGAAAAATAATTTTTCACTAATAGCAACAGAACCTGGATAAATCGATGATTGTATTGGAGAAAAATACCCCGTTAGACATGCACATTAATAGGAAGGACTAATGTGGAATTATTATTTTTCAAGGACGTGGTGGTTCTGCCGGAGCAAAATTTAGGATATCACTGGGCTTACCAGTTGGGGCAGTTATAAATTGCGCCGATAATACTGGTAAGTATTTAGAAAATGCTATAAAAAGAAAGCTTAACCTAAAAAAACTGGCTATTTTATGAACAAAAATAACACGTGGTTGACGGTTGTTACTGACATTTCTTGATTATTTCTCATAGATTTAATTTTACCTTGAATATGATAAACAGTTATTTAGTAGTACTAAAGCTCTTTAGTATAATAGTTTCGTAAATAAATTTCTGAAATTTTACTTAAAATGAACAGTATCAAATATCATTATATGAATAAATATTAGTAATTAAATTGCTTATTCAAGCAAAAAAGTGTTATCAAAACTATGTAGTTATTATTTAATACCATTAACAGAAGTGTGTTAAACTGAAATAATCATAAATGGAGAAGGCCAACGAATCTATGAAATATGAATTATCCATTTATGCAATTTCAATCAATATATCGTTCACCCTTGCTATTTGATTAAATTCAAGTTCTTCCATAAAAGCTTCTGAATTTTATTAGATTGAATTTGTAATATAAACGTTTTTTTTT
>NT_181951.1:0-2221 GCF_000188095.3 Bombus impatiens | reverse complement strand
TTATAAGACTGTTATAATGAAAATATGTAGTTTCATTTAAAAATACTTCGATGACTTTAAAATCTCGAAAAAGACTGGCCTTGAAGAAATTTTTTGCCTATCACCACATTTGTCCCTTCAAACCGAATATTCTCTTCCTCTGATATTTTTTCCTATCATAAAAAATAACCGAGATATTTAAGATGATCAAGTTAGGTAAAATACCCTGTAGAAGATTCTTTATTAAACGAAAATTCCTCCATTTAAATTTCCTCTTCCTTGTATCCTAGCACGTCTTTTATTTTTCGAAGTATGTAATTACTCCCCAATCGTCATAGGTCTAATAATTAAACCAAGTGACGTTATGCACGCAAAGGAAAAATGTGTCGCCAAATGCTAAAAATGTTTGAAATTATGGCTAAGCTGACGATGACATAGAGTTAACGGTTTTACAGGTAATCCACATGTTTTAAGTTTAAGGGAAAGCCGTTTTCACTAAAACTTTTTCTATACATCAGTTGAGATCGACAATTTGACCGTTAGGTGGGCATCATAAACTTTGACTGTTTCAATGCATTTTGCTCTTGACCACGCGTATTATTACGCGAATATTTCACCAACTATCTGAAATATTTTCAAATATTTCAAATTATTTCAAACAATAAACGAAAATATTACTTCTGAAAATTGTAAGCTTTAAAAAGAAATGCATAATATGATAACAATAATTTCTTTACAAGTAGAGATGTCAAAAAGATTAGGAAGACGCCAAAGCTGTTTTTGTCAAATGGAATATTCAATTTTTCATGTTTAAATTCGATAGAATAACGAGCTCTTAGCATAGAAGTACTAAGGCATATTTGTCCTAAAATTTATCGTACCCGAGATACTTGGCGTCATTTGGCTTTTCGATTGTGTAATCATGAAGTCAACCAAATTAAATTTCATGCCATTTCTTTTATTTATTTTAATGAAATAATAAGAATATAAATACAGTAGTAATATGATAATTGAACTCGATACGAAAATTAAATACAGCGAAATAACCTGATCATATCTTGATCAGTTTTTCTTAAACAACTGACCGAAACGTAGCACCGTTGAAGAATACAGGAAAACGAGTTATATCAATCTACTAATTACCATGAGACAACCAATAACTGTGTGGTTATAGAACAACAAAATTTATGTATTTAAAAATTTTTCACTTTGTCAAAATTTCTACTTGAACCAATTCTAAAAAATAATAATAAATTTTAACAAATTCATCTATTAATCAAAACTGAGACTTTATGAATTCTGTGAATGAAATTTAGTAGGATTTATAGTTGATATAAAATGCTAGTGTACAAATGGGATGTTCTTCCATGTTGACAATTACAAAGAATGCTAAAGCTAAAGCGGCGGTTCTTAACCTTTTGTTTACCACGAACTTTCCTTTACATAATTTTTCGTTGCCGTGGATCTCCAAGACTTACTTCAAAATTTAAATAAGTTAATTCAAGATCTAATGTGTCAAATATGTATGTAGTTATTATATTCATCAACTGCTCATCAACAACCTTCAAATTTGAAGAAGAGAGATTCATTATAAATCTAATACATATACCAAATATTTTTTATTCAAATAATACATTAATAATCACAGGGTAAGAACCGTTAAAGTATCTCAGTTTTTTTTTTTAATTTATACTTTGCAATTTCTCCAGCTGGACATTCGGTAAATTTTTCTAGCTTTATTGCTAATTAACATGTGGATGGCTACCCCTAGCGGGATACCATCTTCGAGTGAGAGTATCTCAATATCCCAGACAGGCGTCACACTTGCATTGGAATTCGTTTAGCCCACGATACAGCAAAGGGGAAGACTTCATACATGGCACCTTTCCTCAAGCAACACAATGTTGCATTTTATACCATAAATAACATTATTTAGAACATTATAGCCAAAGATCAGAATTGTTGAACGATATTCAAATTATTATTAAAGCTACTTCAGAAAATATGGTTTTAAGGAAAATGCGTTTAACATTTTCCTCATCCTCATACTATCAGTTACTTGTGATACATAATACATACGAAAATAAAACATTTTTAATTCATAATTTTGATTTTTTTTAATACTTTTATTTTTCCTATGGATATTTAAACCTTCTACATTATTTTTAATTCGATTGTGGAACATTGATAATACATTTAAAGGCATATATTATTCTTAAGAATAATTTATTTATATATATAT
>NT_181950.1:0-2279 GCF_000188095.3 Bombus impatiens | reverse complement strand
GAATTCGTGGATGAAACGAAGAAAGAAGCTGTCGAGGAAGAAGCTCGTGCTCGCGAAGCAGCAGCAGAGAAATTAAAAGACATCGACACAGCGAAAGATAAGGGAATCGCATTTATGAAGGATACGAAGGACAAAGTGGTAACAGGGGTAAAAGACACCAAGGATAAAATTGGCGATAAAGTTTCTGAAGCTACACAAAAAGTATCCGATACTAGCAAAACTGCCGGCGAAAAGGTAACAGACAGTATCAAACAAATTGGAACAGTTGCAGGTGCTACCGTTTACCAAGTAGCAGATGGTGCAAAAGCAGCGAAGGATAAAGTGACGACCGATGTAAAGGATGTTAAAGATAAAGTAGCAATTGATGTAAAGGATATTAAAGACAAAACTGCTGCGACTGCAAAAGATACTAAAGACAAAATTGCTGAGAAAGTAGTTGAGAGTGCGCAAAAGGTCTCAGACGCTGGCAAAGCTGTCGGATATAAAGTTGCAGATGACGCAGAAAAAGCTAAGGATAAAGTTGAAGCAGTTGCTTATGAAATAGCAATTGAGACGAAAGAAGTAAAAGGGAAAGTGTCTAAAGAAGTTCGCGATGACGCTGAAACTGTGAAACAGAAAGTATCAGGAGCAGTAGATACAGTAGCAGATACTGTACCAGCTGCCAAAGACAAAGTTGTTAAGGAAGCAAAGAAAGCTAAAGAAAAAGGTAGCGGTTTCCTTTCTGGATTGTTCAAGGGAACAAAACACACTGCGGATGAAATTTCTGGAGACGTTAAGGACTTCCTCGAAGAAACGAAGAGGGAATCGTCTGAAGAAAAAGCTCTTGCACACGCAGCAATGGAAAAGAAGATCGAAGATATGGCTGGAACAAAAGATAGTGCAGTTACTGGAATTAAACACACAACAGACAAAATCGTGACCTCCGTCAAAGACACAAAAGATGATGTTGGGGCGAAAATTGCTGGTGGCTTGCAAAAAGTATCAGATGCTGGTGCAGCTATTGGTGATAAAACAGCAGCAGCAACTCACGAAGTAACGGATGAAGCTAAATTAGTGAAAGACAAAGTAGCTTCAGACTTGAAGGATGCTAAGGAGACAGTAGCAACCACTGCAAAAGACACAAAAGATAAAATCACAGAGAAAGTATCAGAGGGAATACGAAATGTATCAGATACTACCAAGGTCATTGGCGAGAAAATTATTGATGGGGTACAAAAAGTTGAAGATAAAACGGCCACTGTTGCTCACGGTATTGCTGATGGCGCAAAGGCAGCAAAAGACAAAGCTGCTAAAGAAGTCAAGGAAGACGCTGAAGCAGTAAAGCAAAAGGCATCATCTGGTATAGATGCAGTCGTAGAAAGTACAGAGGCAGCAAAGGACAAGGCTGCGAAAGAAGCTAAAAAAGCCAAGGAGAAGACTGGCGGTTTCTTTTCTGGTTTATTTAAGGGTGTAAAACATGCAGCAGATGAAATGTCCGAAGATGTCAAAGAATTTGTGGATGAAACGAAGAAAGAAGCTGTCGAGGAGGAAACCCGTGCTCGTGAAGCAGCAGCGGAGAAATTAAAAGATATTGACGCAGCGAAAGATAAAGCAGCTGCAGGATTAAGAGACGCAAAAGATAAGGTTACAACTGCTGCGAAGGATACCAAGGACACAGTGTTTGCTAAATTATCACATAGCACGCAAAAGATATCAGACGTAGGCCACGCTACTGGTGAAAAAGTAGCTGATGGAGTGAAACAGGCTGAGGAGAAAACCGAAAGTGCAGCTCGAGAAATAGTCGATGCCACAAAGGAGATGAAGGATAAAGTAGCAGCGGATCTGAAAGATGCTAAAGATAAAACTGCTGCAGCCGCAAAGGACGCTAAAGATAAAATTTCTGAGAAGGTAGTTGGGGGTGCACAAATGGTAGCGGACTCCGGTAAAACTGTTGCAGACAAAGTTACAGGTGGAGTAGGAAAAGTCAAGGATAAAGTTGAGATAGTCGGTCATGAAATAGCAACTGAGACGAAACAAATGAAAGACAAAGTATCTAAGGAAATTCAAGACGACGCTGAAGCAGTAAAACAGAAAGTTTCATCAGGAGCAACTGCAATTGTAGATGAAACTGCCGCGACAAAAGACAAAGCAGCCAAAGAAGCTAAGAAAGCTAAAGAAAAGGGTAGCGGTTTTCTAACTGGATTGTTTAAGAGTACGAAGCAGGCAGCTGATGACGTCTCAGGAGACGTTAAGGACTTTCTCGAAGAAGCAAAGAGAGAAGCCTCTTTGGAAAAAGCTCG
>NT_181949.1:0-2527 GCF_000188095.3 Bombus impatiens | reverse complement strand
TTTTCCGATTAGTGCAACTTCACAAACTTTGCATACTGTATCTTTAAATTGAGGTAAATAACTTGCACCGCATAATGGACATTTGACTTCTGGTTTTCCTCTGTAAATTGGAACAAACGTGCTTGCACATAATGAAAAAGGATTATGTTCGTCGTACGCTAATTGATGTTCATCCACCGGATTTTTATCGCAAGCCTAAAAAAGAAAGAAACGCGGTAATAATCTTTTCCTGTACTTTATGTGAGATGGTTAATATACACGAAAGTATACATACCAGCAAAATCTTTCTAACTTGTTGTGCTAATTCAGGTTTAGGTCCCAATTCAAGTAATCTTCTTGCGAACGAAGCCGCAGTTTTGTAATTTTTTAATTTGAAGAACATATTTACAGCTATCCTTAGAGTAAGAATCTGGTGAACAGGTTGTAAATTGCAATGTGTAAAGTAGGCTGCCATTTCACAGATTCGTTTTTGTTCAGCTAAAGTAGCTTTAGGTAGATTTTTCCTTTCAGTCTCCATTTTTAAACCTAGAATATACTCTCTACAAATTTGAATCAATTCCTGTGCTTCTATAATATCTTGCCTCGTGTCAACAACCAATAATGGCACACTGAGTAGAATCGCTTGCAATTTTTCTATCGCTTCTGGAAACTTGCCGCCAGTTGTCAAATGATAGCATACTTGAAGTCGTTGAACTAAATCGGTAAGATGCAATCCGATTGCAGGGAGACTGCTTTTTGGATTTGTATCTTTCAAATTTCTTTGAGGATATCCATATAAAGAAGGTATATTGGGTAACGACGCAAATGATGTTCTAGCGCGTACGAATGTATTCATGAAAAGACTTTGATATGCTTCAAATTCAACTACACCAACTTGATCATTTAGCAATCTAAATGCTGTTTCTAGTGATCCAGCTAGTATATGATCTACAACGAATTGCGAATTGTTTATCCAATGTTGAGTTGGTGATATTCCCTTAGTTGGCGGTGAATAATAGCCGTCTTCCGTCGCAGCCACTGGAGTTTCGAGTTCCGGCGGCAAATCTACGTCCTCCACATCCCATCCTGCACTTTCTTCGCCCTCAGGAACGTTTTCATTTTCGATACCTTCCTCCTCGTCTATTCCTAACTCTTCGTCATTGCCCCACCCTTCAGCAGGTACAGCGTTATCGTCTTCCGGAGCCAACGCAGCAGCTACCTGACTCTTTCCACGTGACATAACCGCTCCCTCGAAGAAACCTTTTGATACTGTTAATAGTGGCCAGTTGTTTTCGGCCTGTTGAATCGGTACCGGAGGTCGAAGATATTCTGCTCCTTGTTCAAGAGCAGAAAGTTCTTCGCTCATAGAACTATATTGAACGTCGTCTTCTGGAGATGATATACCATGAATTTTCTCAGTTACATAAGCTAACGAAGCTTGACCAGAATTCTGTAACATAAAACGGTAAAAAATAAGTCGTGGGAGTAAGAAAAATTTGAATATAAACTGAGTTATATAAATACCCACACGCAATATTTTTGCACGTTCATAAACGTCGCCAAGTAACAAGTTACCCTGATATTGCCCAGAAACGTCTTTCCTAATTTCTGCAATTTTTATCATCTTACGTAATTTCTCTAAATTACCAGTTATAAGATACAGGAACGCTAATTTTTCAAAATTCTTGGTTCTTTGATAGCACATTTCGACAACTTGATGATTGCCTTGTAACAGGGCAGCCTGGGCCAAGCTTTCCCAATTGGATTTTTCATCAAGCGATCTCGCGGCTTCTAAAGCGACTTCGATATTTCCGCATTCGAGGGCAAGGCCAAATCTTGTTCTTTCATCTTTAACAAAGTGCAAAGCAACCTCGGGATATCCCTTCTGTTGCAAGTATGCAATTATAGATTGACCAACGAGATTTGCGTTACGAACCATGTGCAAAACATCTTCGTATTTCCTATTGATCAAGGCCAATTTAAATTTATATTCAGTTGGATCTATTCGAAGAATCCTTGGTCTACATTCTCTGTCCAAGCAATAAACTTGATTGCCTTTAACTCGCGTTACGTATATCGGGAGGTCTAATGTGCGTATAATACCATGATCACCATTGTTGATTGCATATTTGATGTGATTGCTAGTGGTGTAAATGAACACTCCTGAGTCGTCCCAAGCTCCCGACTTTACCCTAGTGTTTTCGTGTACAGAGCACAAGGATTCCAGACGTCGATTACAAATGTTAACATTATGTTTCGAGAGTAAAGCGACGTGAGACATATCGCTAGACCACACGACATATTTACACTTCGAAATTTTTACTTCGGCTAATGTTCTTTTCTGTTGAACGTCAAAGAGCGTTACTTGATCAGCATCACGTAAAAGGAGCATTCCAGTACCAGCGTAAAATATTTCGTCACAGTTTGGGATCTGCACCTTTTTTGTAATTTCGTTCTTCAAATTTTTAATGACCAACTGCGATAAATAATTAAAAAATGTTTATAAAATTTCGTTATTTTAAAGAAGATAACGTTTCACCCTGAATAC
>NT_181948.1:0-1984 GCF_000188095.3 Bombus impatiens | reverse complement strand
ATTGCAAAACGTAAAATATGTTTCCGCTACTGTTGTTATTTGGTCCTGGAAAAATTGGCGATATTTTTCGCCTGAGAATAAAGTGGAAAGAAGATCATTGGCTTTGTCATAGCGTCGCCTCAAACGCACGCATTCGCTCATTTCGAACAAGTTGCTCTGAAATTGCATAACGTTTACGCTTTGTATAAGTTAAGTTTTCTTAAAACTGGTGCAATAGTGATTTGGAACAGGCTGAATTTTGTCAAAGCCTTTCCAAATTTTTGTGTACAATACGAAACAGATGTGGTGCATTTTGGGGGAATTATAGACTTTCGTGCCAATGACGGTTTTCTTACTTCACATCTTCATCGTAGAGCTCATTCACATACTTATGATCGCGTCTATTCGTGTTACGTTTCAAAAATTTACATGACGGCGTATCATAAATATGTGCTCCACTTTGGAATTTGTCGTCCTATCCTGAGAACTGTTAGATTATTGAAGAAAAAAACTAGAATGATTCATTTTCTCAAATGTTAGCTAACGTAGAGAAGATTTTATCGTTACATGAAACACTATGTAACTTCACCTTATGTAACTTCACAGAGAGATTTCAATTTGTCTTACTTGGATGAATCACTGATATATCTGCGTTCTCTTGCAACTGTTATATATAAAGTGCAGGCTGAAAGCAATATGTACTATGGATGGTCTAATATCATGATTCCTATATGTTCGGGAGCAAATTAATAAATCAAAACTTCGAAGCTATCCAATTTGGGAGACTATCTTAGGAACGGTTAGAACAAGTCCTAACGAAAGATTCAAAAGGTTTCTGTCTTTGGATACCAATTCCTATGAAGCTGTCATTGCTGCTTTTTCACATCGTAGATTTAAAAATCGTCGACTATTAGAAGTGGCAAATAAAACATTGAACATTTAACGTTCAATTTTTATTAATGTGGTCATATCAGCAAAGCATTATTACGGAGATGTAATTAAAGCTATTGAAAAATCTCAAGTAAATAACGATTCCGCGTGTGAAGGAGGCGAAGATGAAACAATAATAATTCCACGAGTGTTATCCGAAGATAAGAATAAATAACTAAATCGAAATTTTAATTGGCAAGATAAAAGCTCCGATTTGTCCATGTTAAATGATTATTCGATAAGAGACAGTTTTCTGAACAGTACAAGCCTCTTTCATCTACCGCACCAGTCGAACGATTATTTTCTCTCGCAACAATATTAGATGGGCCGAGGCAAAGATCGTCACCTCGTACAATACAGTATCTTAAGAAAGCACCTTATTTGAATACCTACAGGACACATTACCTACGATAAATGTGATAAGCCGATTTTGATGAAAATTTGTAGATTCATAGTGCAGCTAATAATACGGATCACCTACTTTTTCTTTGCCGACCATCGTTCACATTTCGCAGGTGAAAACTCTCAAAATGTGGATAGATGCCTATCGATAAATTTTATATTCTCATCGACAAATATAAGCATATAAATAGATTTTAAAGAATCCATCTGTTTCAATACATCCTCGTTCATTAAATTTTGTAAATATTTGACAATTTTAACCAAAATTTGTTTGTGTAAACTGGACTTCTAAATTCGAAATACGGATAAATCAGAATTTCCATTTTTTGTAAATTGACTAAGATAATCATTGTTTAACTAACTTGAACAAACTTTTGCCTTCTATAGACAACCGAAATTTTCTAAGCTAATTTGGGTGCCATTATGGTTAGGAATCGGCGTATCTTTGCATTTAATGTGCTATAAGTCATCTCTGATATGATAAAAATTATCGTCACAGGTAAATCCAGTTTAATCCGCATCGAATATCTGAATATATTCAACGGTGTCACCTGCTGAATCAGTAGATCAACCTTATTCTAGTCGGACGTGGCCGGAGGAGCAAGTAAAGTACGCGAATATTCCATTGAATAAAAACGCTATACAATGCATATTTCATAATATTTTAGAAATC
>NT_181947.1:0-1483 GCF_000188095.3 Bombus impatiens | reverse complement strand
CCCCTTTCCGCTTGTACCACCAGTTACCAACCACCCTGTATAATTATGAATATTTTGTTTAAAAAATTAAATTGTATCGAACAGAAATTAAAAATGCTATAGCAATCTTTCGCTGTCATGGAGAAAAATAAACGTGTACAGAAATTGTTTTTGTCATGAATTCTTTAATTTTTTCATTTACCAATTTACAATTACTCACTATTTTGTCATAGACCATGACCTACCTTATGTTAATAATACTAATGCTCTGTCTCCCACAGGAGGAATACAATAGCTCAAAAGTGTATCCAATCTTTCCCCGTTATCCGATCTTAAAGGACATGATAAAGGATATAATGCATAATCCAGACTATATGGAAGTTTGTCACGAGGTGGACCAAGCATAGCGGCCAGACCCCCTCCACCGCTCGCCACGTATGACCTTGTAAAAAGGATCTTAGCGTGGACGTTGGTGAAGGGGGTGTACCAGAAACAAGCCTGAGCAAGACTTTCACTTCTCCATTCATGGTGACTAATTACCGCAAATTCTGTTTTATTTCACACTTACGGTCTCTATAAAAATCTACATATCTGTGTTTATAGCACGTTCCGTCTGATGATATTCAGCCGGTACATATTTACAAGAAACTATACATCACCTTGTGTGTACGCTAATTGGAATCATGTTTGTTAATTGAATGCCCGAAGAAAATATGCGTGAATGCAAAGTAAAGAAATATGACATTGAGTTGTGAGGGGAAAAGGAACAGAAGATAGATTTTATAAAAAAATATATAATTAAACGAACATTCCTTTGAAGATTCTCCGTATGTTGGAATGATGCTTCTAGTATAGTATTTTTCGTGGTATTTTATGGTATCACGAGAGATCTGCTACTTGGCGACAATAAATAACAATACAAATGCAGAAATTAATTTTTGTTGCATTTTTATTGAATAAAGAATTTTTAGAATTATAGAATAACTTATTAGTATTTCAAGAGAGAAGAGGATAATTCATCAAAAATGAAATTATGTAAAATTATTTGCTTGTTGTGATTCTAAAATTTCGTCTTTTCGATCTGAAAAATAAGATAATTATCAAAAGGATTCTTTAATGTGAAAATTCATCAAAATATAGAAAGAAATAAAGATATATTTCGACAGGAGCGCCAAGTACTACAAGAACAACTAATTTCAACATAGGGAAGAAATAAAATTGATCATCTTAGTTTCTGATTACGATCGGAATAGCCGCTTGCACGTTGAAACACAAAATACAAAAATTACACCAGTACGTTTCATACGTAAACGTTGTGTAAAGGTGGTGTAAAATTTTTGTTAAGGCAGTTCATAATGGAGAAAATCCTTAGATTTATAAGATGTGTCCCCATCGTCGAGTGTTGTGTATCTTTGTATGCAAATTATATCGTATGCGCGTGCATGTGCTTATCAAAATAAACAAATGATTTAAGTGATTAAGTGTAAAATGCAACACTCTGCTT
>NT_181946.1:0-1192 GCF_000188095.3 Bombus impatiens | reverse complement strand
GGCACAGACTAAGATTAATAAAATAAAAAAATAATAAAAAAAGAACAACTTTCAATTTATTTATGGTGACATATTGTGGAATGCACTGATTGCAGCGCGAACACTTAGTGAGTTTCAATGGGGTCTTTCATATTCGTTACCTTATCGTTCCCCCCTAACTCAAAGTGACTTGTTTTGTAGTTGATTGATCTCGGCGCGCACATTTCGCGACTTCTGATTGGTCTTTCACAGGCTCGTTGTTCTATTATTCCTATTTATCCAAAGTGGCATGTTACGTAATTAACTACTTATGGCACGCGTATTTCACGAGTTCCAACTAATTTTACGTACTTGTTGCTTTTCCATCTCCCTATTCCACGTAACATGAGCACGTTTCGTGAGCTGCGATCAGTTTTTCCACATGATCGTTGCTTATTGTTTCAACTTCAGTTCTAGATTAATACGTTACATTATAATTGACAGGCTTTTGCAATTTCCGTTTATTATTATTATTCGGTGCCCACGCGTTGGCGGTTCGCGAGTTTTCCTGATAATATTGTTTTAATTTTGATTGGAAAATTAATACATACTAAAAATATCTGAGCGTGTTGTAATTGACAGGTTTTTATAATTCCCGTTTGTCATTATTATTCAGTGTTTGGACGTTGGCAGTTCGCGAATTTCCCCTATCATATTATTTGAATTTTGGTTGTAGATTAATATTGTAGAAAGTGAAAATATCTGTGCGTTTCACGTTTTAATTCCCGTAAACGTTCTTTACCTAATTCAATTATGCCCAGAGTACTGTCTCGCATCATTCGCGAGTTATGGCATATTCCTACCCTGTCTAAAGTTACGGTTCGTGTTAAGCGCGAGACGCGACAAGAAGATTTCAACGAAATTCTCCAAGAAATTGCACTTTACAGATCTGTGCGTACTTCATGCAAAACTTCCATGCGATGCATTCGACATCAAAATAAAGTAAACAGAGTGTTTAGATGACAGGATATCCCTTTGCTGGAGCGGAAAAGCGGCAGTTTTCAACGTATATCCCCATAAGATTGCACTTTACACTACAATGCGCGCTGCAATCAATAAATTTCACAATATGCCACCATGAATAAGATAGGATTAATAAAGCGACAAGAAAAGTGACTAGAATTCACGAAACGTGCACACCGCGAACAGTAAAATCCACATTACGTCACTTTCA
>NT_181945.1:0-2114 GCF_000188095.3 Bombus impatiens | reverse complement strand
ATGAATCTTAAAAAGAAATATTTGAAAAGTTGGGGGAGAAGTTGGTTCCTTCTGCCGTTGTGTCTATTGGGTTGGCAACTAAGAGATTGCGGATTTTGTCATTAGGTGGTATTGACAAAATCGGCAATCACTTAGTTGCCAATCCAATAATTAGATTTGTAATTTTGTTCTCTGTCGAACACGCCTTCACAACATTTTATCAAATATCAAATCAAATACTTTGATAAATTTGAACACTTTACGTTAATATTGGGTTGCTACTAAGTGGTTGCGGATTTTATCATTAGATGGTAATGTCAAAATCCGCAATCACTTAGTTGCCAAGCCAATAGTAACTTTCCTAAACGGTTCGTGACGTGGATCGAACAAGTTTTAATTGTGGAAAATATGGACTGTAGTAGTGGAAGTGGTACGTGGTCGAGTAAATTCTGATAAAGTAACTGGTAACGAGATAAGATCGGTTACGATGTGTAAAACTATGCTCGATCGATCAAAGGGCTAACTCGTTTCCAACTCTTAATTGTTCCAATCACCGAAGAAAGTTTCCTCTTAGCTAAAGAAAAGCCTAACTGTCTTCGGATAAACTGCCCTCAAAATTGGTACAATGGCAAAAAAAAGGAAGAAAGTAACAAGAATTTTACGTAGATACTAAACCTCCTTTAGCGTGTATGACAAGACTGTCATGATATTTGTTTTAATTCTTCAAAGCAGAAACTTACGATCTGCTCAAGTTTTGTATTTTAACTGGAAATTCACTAACGAAGAAAGGTTATAATATAGAAAAGTTGCAAGTTGCAAGTTAGAAAATAGAATTCTGATGATAAAAAGCTAAAAGTATGAAAAAAGAAATGTTTACATTTAAAAAAAACAGTATGTTGTGTATGTGTGTAAAGGTCCCAAAGAGGAAATTGCAGTGATAGAAAAAAAATATCAGAAATGGAATCTTCGCCATAATGAGATAAGAACTAAGAAACGAATTCGAGAAAAGAATTGTATTAGGTTGTCCGAAAAGTGTCTTTCGTTTCATAAGATGATAATACATGAACAATAATTTCTGTTTTATATTATTTTATTGAATTTTATTGAATTTATTATGTTCGTGCATAATTCAACGAAACTAATATAAAACAAAAAATATTGTGTGCGTCT
Organism: Bombus impatiens; assembly: GCF_000188095.3. Lineage (NCBI taxonomy): Eukaryota > Metazoa > Arthropoda > Insecta > Hymenoptera > Apidae > Bombus > Bombus impatiens. Next base: position 965 of record NT_181945.1, on the reverse strand, counting down.
ATTATTTCCTTATAAAAGGAAAGAAACTTTTCGGATAACCTAAAAAATAGACTTGGAAAATTAGAAGTAAAAAAAGAAACAGAATCGAGAGTAAGAAAACAGGCAATGTAAAGACACAAACAGTAGAGTTTTCTGGCGATAGAAAAAAGAAAATGCGTCAAACATCGCGAAAGGAAGAGTTGCGACAATAGAGTAAATTCTGTGGAGTAGCAGAAGAAAAGAAATTCCAGCAACAAAAAAAGCAGAGCAAGGACGCTAAAAAAGGAGAAGAGTCGCAAGAGTAGAAAAAGAAGTACAAGGACATAAAAAAAAAGGAATTTTAAATTAAATGTTATTAAATGTTATATGTATGCTATAAGAAGAAATTGCAAAAATAGATATAATACAAACAATTACGGTCAGAACAAAATTTGATTACGTCATCAAATTGTATTTTTTATCATAGTAACTGTGAAAAAGATGTGAAAGATTTGCTTAGCTTAAACGAATCGAAAAATTTATTTGGGAAATTTGACGAAATCGATGTTTTTATCACTTTATGATAAACCGTTGCTCGTTCATTGACAGGTCGGAGGATCAAACTGCCATCGAAGAACGCTTTCGACACCGCGAAATCCATCGAAGTAGCCTAATACCGACAAGTACCATAACCCACGTCAGTGGCGTTAAAATAAAGCAAAACGCGGCTTGTGCTCTCGCTTCCGATTTCTGAAACGTTCTCACGTTCACTTGGCGCGAAATTCGTAGGCGACTAACGGCCATTAAGACACATCCCGTTTCTCCAGGTCTCCGGCAAATAAGTTAAAGCCGCTTACGCCAGCCTCCGCGACGAAGATCCGCGAGGAAGACGCGATTAAGATAACTGTCGCGTATAACAGGCACTCGTGAACTGGCTAACGAATCGCGACAGTTCGCAGACTCGACGATGAAGCAAAGCCTGCGAAATTTCCACGTTTCTCGACCGC